>NW_024729533.1:0-12943 GCF_018991925.1 Homarus americanus | reverse complement strand
GCAGTTACCTCACAGATGGTGTTATGAGGAAATTCACATGATGATGCTGTAGCAAAACATTCACTACGTGTTGTCGTAGAATCTTGGGGACACCACGTGGTCGACATGACTCACTCATTCAAGTGGGTGAGGTGTGGTCCCAGGCCTCTCTATCGTGGAGTCTCAGGGGAAGTATAACTGGGTACCTGGGACCTCACTGTGTGAAGCTGGTTAGCTAGCTTGGGTAAGACTCAACTGCCGAGTTGTTTTTCACTGAGTTAAGCACTGTTCACCACTATTCATCACTGGTTCCATTCCTTTGCCAAATGAGATAGTACCTTATGGCAAGAACTTGTTGATAGTCCGGTGGGGAGGAGGGTTCAGGGGAGTGAGTTGGTATGGACCAACATATAAATAATAATAATAATAATAATAATAATTAACGGTTTATTGAAAGAGCTTGGCAGCCAGAAGGCTGAAAATATACAGTTACATATTTGGGGAATGGGTTACGAATTACAAATAATATACAAGTAACATGCGTGACACAAATAAGACATATAATAACTAGCTGGGGAAAAGCTCAAACTACAGTTCATTTCAACATAGTGACAGTGCAAGGAGTAGTGTTTACTGGGAGTGAGTACACTGATTTATTACAAGTTATCGATAATTTTTACAATGGTTGGGACTGGGCTGTTCTTATAGCGATCAGTTCGTGCACGTATGGGTGGGCTGGATGCGGTTGTGGTGTCGAAGAGCAATTCTCGGACTAGGGATCTCAGGTGGTAGTAGGAGCCGGTGTAGAAGCTTCTTACCAAATTTGCAGATGAGGTCGTGGTGATGGTCAGTGAGAGTCTAAAGGGTCGGTCAGTGTGTTGAGCGCTTCTTGATATGTGGAGTAGGAAGGGTAGAGAATAATCTTGCATGGCCTCTTTTGCACTTTTTCTAGGTGTTTACGTTGTGTGGCATTTAGGGAGGAAGACCAGGTGAGCTTGGGAAGTATGAATGTTGTGTAAACACTGAGGAGCTGGTGTGCAGGAACACCGAGGGACTTGAGTCGGAGTAGGAGGTGGAGACGGAAACTGGAGGATTTGATAACTTCACTGACGTGTGGTTTCTAATTTAGTTTGTTGTCTATGGTGACGCCGAGGAGCTTCGTGGAATCTAAAACCTGGAGTGTGTTCGGACCTAGAGTAATGGAAGGAGGTGGGACAATGTCGGAGGAGAGGTTGATGTGCATAACCATGGTTGTTGGTGGCCCAGTTTTGGAGACTGTTCAATAAATCATGAAGGGCGGTATAGTTTGGAGCAGAATTGTTGACGCTGATCCCAATGGTGGAGTCGTCGACATATTTCCAGCGAGCAGGGGTTTCTCTTAGGGCATCATTGATGAGCATAAGGAAGCAGAGTGGTCCCATCTTGGTGCCTTGGGGGACGCCACAGGTGAGTGACTGAAAGGTGGAGACAGCCAGCCCCTCGGAAGCGTACAGCTTGGCGTCGGTCACTGAGGAAGTCTGTAAGCCCTGGTATAATAAGACTTCTCCGAAGCCCGAGGTCAATAGCTTAGTTGATGATTATATTGTGGTCGACTAGGTCGAACGCTTTAGTGAAATCAATGAAGGCGACAGCTACAGACGTTTTTCGTTTCTCGAGATGGCGGTATATGTAATCGAGAAAGCTGACAAGACAGTCAGTCAGTCAGTGGTGGAGGAAGTTTTCATGTTGCCAAATTGCTGAGGGTCTACTACGACTCCTGCAATATCAGCAAAAGCCCAGCCAGTCGAACACAAAACTTTCACAGATTAGGCTGGGTATTGGGGTGATTGCAATAGGTCGTAGCTGATTTAAGGATTGTGGGTTGGTTGACTTGGGCACTGGTGATACATAAGAGGTCTTCCAGTCAGCTGGGCATCTGGCTTGACTGAGAGAAGCATTGATGATGGAGCATAGGGGTTTAGCAAGCTCCGGGGAGAACTCCTTGAAGCGTTTCATTGGTAAGTCAATGGGGGTGGTAGAGCGTTTTAATTTTAGTTTGTCCAGGCGTTTTGCTATTTCAAATACTTCTACTAAGTCAGTGGGAAGGGGGGGGCTGGTAGGTAAGCAGGGAGAGTGGTTGTGTCAAGCCGGGGGAGCGTCTGGCATATAGTAGCGAAGTGTGTGTGTGTGTGTGTGTGTGTGTGTGTGTGTGTGTGTATACTACTGTACTTTTTAGATCCTCCTACGCAACCTAACCTATTATAGTTAAGTATAGTAGGCTATACACTATTTTGTTAGTATGTGTTATAAAATGAAATTGCATGTTATTATTATTAATATTATTATTATTAATATTATTAGTATTATTATTAGTAGTAGTATTATTATTATTATTATTATTGTTATTATTATTACATGCTAATATAATACTAAGTTGCCCGCCAGATTTCCTCAGAGATGGGAGGAGCACATTGGCGGCGGTGTTGTTTATACTCCGCCCGATTACTGATTCCTATTCACCGAGCCAGAGCTGGCGGGCGGCGTGTTATGTGCCACGTTTTGTTTCCCATTGGGCGTACCGCTCAGCTGGGGAGTAGGAGATTTCATACAAAGAAAGTTTGAGTGGAGAGCACACCTTTTCCTTCACATACAGTTATCTTAGACCATCTACTAGTATAATAGTTTGCACAAAAATACTCTACACTCTTTCTAGGTTATTGTTATGTTTTTTTTTTTTTTTTTGATTTCTCATCAGATTGTGCATTCAACTAATATACACTATTAGTGTGTTTATTATTATGTTTTATAGTATTATTTCGTATAATATTGGGTAACACAATTAGAGTCACTAGTATAGTATATTTTCGGGGTTTATAGCAGTTTGTGGTCTAATAGTATCATGCTTTATGAGTGGTGTTCTATGTAGTGATGGATGATTAGGCAATAAAATATGCTTTGGGTGTTTATAGCAGTTTGTGGTCTACTAGTATCATGCTTTATGGGTGGTGTTCTATGTAGTGATGATTAGGCCATAAAATATGCTTTTGGTTTATTGCTAACAAAATATACTTTGCTCTACCGCTGGAGTGCAAAACATGGTGAAACTTACATACACCGTTAATAAAGTATTGGTGGAAGAAGAAGAAGAAGTAAGAGGAAGAATTGTGGAGGGAATGAACAGTGAGACAATGTAAAGCCTCCAGGATGGCGGCAGCGTTTCTGTTATTAATATATAATAAGACAATAGGAAAATATGTTGTTGTCTCTACCTGTATTATTACCTTTGCGATAGCATGGTTCAATTTTGGGAGGACATAGGAAGGAGCAGGAGGTTAGGAAGGAGCAGGAGGTTAGGAAGGGATTTGTAGTGGGAGAGATAGTGTCTGTGATCCTCGGGTCACCACTCCTCGGATTGTGTCAGTTCAAGTTTAGAAGCTCCAACAACTTTCCCTGAATACAAATTGGCAACCTTTCGATTTACAACAGGTACCTACTTACTGCTACAGTAGGTAGGTGAACAGGGACCAAGGGGGCTAGGAAGAGTGTCCAAACAACTTGCTCCTGCCTGCCTGTGTGATGTAGTCGTGGCCAGAATTAGGTTAGGATACAGACACATCTGGCTAGTTAGTAACGCTGTACCCATAAAGGAACACTCAGCATGTAAACTTGGTGATACACCTTTAAAGCACTACTATATTATTGAATGGGACACTGTCAAAGACTTCAGGCCACCTCACTTATTGTATCTTGAACTATGTCATTACTTCATTGAGGACATTACATTCTTGCTCTTTATCCCAAATTGGCTAGCCCACACTGGTAAATGTGTACTGTACTGTCAATGAATCTGATGTATTTCTTTGTGTATGAACCTGACTGAAAATAAGGTCGCCTCCCTGCTGCTGCTGCTGCTGCTGCTTCTTGCGCCCTTCTAAGTCCCGTTTAAGTCCCCCACCCCAGGCCCCCGCAGTACCCCTTCACATCTACACCATTCAAAATCAATTTCACTCAATTTACACAGAGTGTTATCCTGCAAAACGTTGATGTCGTATATTTCTCTCTTTAAGTGATATCCTGTGGCTCCGAAAGGAGCCTGTTTGGTTAGGTTGTCTTGTGTGAACGAACCTTGGGTTCTTATTTCTTCTCTGTCTTCTTGGGGAGGAGCACAGCTTGGATGTTAGGAAGGACACCCCCTTGGGCAATGGTGACTCCAGATAGGAGCTTGTTCAGCTCCTCGTCATTGCGAATGGCAAGCTGAAGATGACGCGGGATAATGCGGGTCTTCTTGGTGTCGCGGGCGGCGTTACCGGCCAGCTCGAGCACTTCTGCTGCCAGGTACTCCATGACGGCTGCAAGGTACACAGGGGCACCTGCACCAACACGCTCAGCATAGTTGCCTTTACGCAAGAGACGGTGGATCCTACCCACGGGGAACTGGAGTCCGGCCCTGCTAGAACGGGACTTTGACTTGCCCTTCACTTTGCCTCCCTTGCCGCGTCCTGACATGTTGCTGCTGCTGCTTTTCGTGATAGGAGTTAAATTTCCGCCCGCCACCTTGGTCTTTTATACCAAGCTCAGGATCAGGCCAGGTGGCCGTCTCGCGGACCCAACCAATGTAAGAGAGCCGTAGCTGCAGCCAGTCTGATCCTGAGCGGCCCGCTCGGTATATAAGGAAAAGTTAGTCGGGCCAGTTTTCAATTCTCTCGCTCCGCGCCACGAGTAACTGTGCCGCCATGCCTCCCAAAACTTCCGGAAAGGCTGCCAAGAAGGCTGGAAAGGCCCAGAAGGCCATTGCCAAGGGTGACAAGAAGAAGAAGCGCAGGAGGAAGGAAAGCTACAGCATCTACATCTACAAGGTACTGAAGCAAGTGCACCCCGACACAGGAGTCTCCTCCAAAGCTATGTCCATCATGAACTCTTTCGTGAACGACATCTTCGAGCGCATCGCTGCCGAGGCTTCCCGCCTGGCGCACTACAACAAACGCTCCACCATTACAAGTCGGGAAATCCAGACAGCTGTCCGACTCTTGCTGCCCGGTGAACTGGCCAAGCATGCCGTGTCTGAGGGCACCAAGGCTGTCACCAAGTACACCTCTTCCAAGTAAGAGGTTACTTGTGCACAACAAACACGCCATCCCACTACTACAACTTAATCGGCTCCATCGGAGCCACAGTTACATGTTAAAGAGACAGTTACCGACAGTGATATATTGAGAGGGAAATAAAAAAAAAAAAAAATTATAATAATCTGCATTCTCTATTGGCGTAGAAACCGGACTAAATCGAAACATAATAAATAAATAAATAAATTCTGCGTGGAGTACTTTTACACCCACTGCAAAGTGACATACATGGAGTGTGTTTGGGCTTCATTTCATGTTTGCAGCACGCCTATTTCATGTAAACAATTTATTTTATTTTATTGTATTTTATTGTATTTTCTTTTATTTTATTTATTTATTTACTTACTTATTCTTTATATATTTATTTGTTACTAGCTCTTGTTTGTTGCACCCACCCACCTCCCGAATTGATGACCTACTATACATTCGTGCCTGCACGAATGTTACCAACTTACCGTTAGGCGATTTGGGTAACCGAAATTAACGCTCTCCTACCACCAACCATTTCGATTGTCATGAAAATTATCTTCAGAACAGTTCTTTGGCCCTGAGAAGGGCCGAGTTATAGATGTCTGGTAGGTTTTGTTGTGCTTTTTGTTTTTCCCCAAGGAAGAGGACTTAAGCACGCTCTCCGCGGATGCGCCGGGCCAGCTGGATGTCCTTGGGCATGATGGTAACGCGCTTGGCGTGAATGGCACACAGGTTGGTGTCCTCGAAAAGACCCACCAGGTAAGCCTCAGAGGCTTCCTGCAGAGCCATGACGGCAGACGACTGGAAGCGCAGGTCAGTCTTGAAATCCTGGGCGATCTCACGCACCAGGCGCTGGAAGGGCAGCTTCCTGATGAGTAGCTCTGTGCTCTTCTGGTAACGACGGATCTCACGAAGGGCGACGGTTCCGGGCCTGTAACGATGGGGCTTCTTGACACCACCGGTGGCTGGGGCGGACTTGCGAGCTGCCTTGGTGGCAAGCTGCTTCCGTGGAGCCTTGCCTCCAGTGGACTTGCGGGCAGTCTGTTTAGTACGGGCCATCTCGACGACGAAATAGTAAATACGGGCGGCCTGGCAGGCGGGCGGGCTTATATACAGACATTCTCCACCTCAGTGGCCACCCCATTGGCCACGAGTGCCGCATGCGTCATCCGCAAGCTACGCCCCACCTCCAAGAGGGAGGGACGGCCTTGGATGAACGATACTACCGCTGCGTCCACAGCACGCCACCTACTCCCACCAAACCGTGGGCGAAGCCACACCAGGACCACCTGTAGTAGCAACCACAACAACATGACTGGACGAGGCAAAGGAGGCAAGGGACTTGGAAAGGGTGGCGCCAAGCGTCATCGTAAGGTGCTTCGTGACAACATCCAGGGTATCACCAAGCCCGCCATTCGGCGTCTAGCTCGGCGTGGAGGTGTTAAACGTATATCCGGCCTCATCTACGAGGAGACCCGCGGCGTCCTCAAGGTGTTTCTGGAGAACGTCATCCGTGACGCCGTCACCTACACCGAGCACGCAAAAAGGAAGACCGTCACCGCCATGGATGTGGTTTATGCCCTGAAACGGCAGGGCCGCACCCTTTATGGTTTTGGTGGTTAATCAACCTGATGGACGGGCGCACACCACCACCACCACCACGACAAACAAATATACGGACCTAATTTTAGGTCCACATTTAAATTGCTAAAGAGTTGGTTAGACACTGAGTAAATCGTTGAAAATATATCCAATAACATGATCCTCTCTAATTCTGGACTTGTGGTATGAGTATAGGTTGTGTGTGAACGTGTTGGAACCACTTCCTAATAATTGTCAGTCAGTCAGTCAACATTCACCTAACCTCCAGGTACCTCACCTAACTTCCTGTAGCGTCACCGAACCTCACGAAATGTAACCCAATGTAGTTTATAATCTATCCTAACATGACATAACATAACCACGCACTATATTACTTCAGTAAGAGTAATGAGTTTTAATACGCAAAGTTGCAGTTATCATTCATGCATACATACATACATACATACATAACATGCTAGTGGCAGGGGGGATTGAAGTGAATTTTAGGAGGAGAGAATAGGTGCAGTGGCTAAACAGCGCTTGCGTGAGGGACTTTAAGCAGCAACTCGCCTGGATGCGGCAGGATAGAGTCAGGTCAAGCGTCCGGTGCATGTTTGGTTCCGCCATGGTTTCTCAGTGTTTGGTCGGCTTGATTGTGTGTGTTGTTTTCTTGTTTGGAGGAAATGTCTTGGTATTCTTCTTCTTAGCTTGAAGTTGATTTTCTTCTAACTCTTCTCCTCTTGTTGTTCGTCTTCCTCGTGTCTGCTATCATTCTGTAAAGACTCTCTATATGTATGTAGGTATGAGTGAGTAACAGTTGCCGGTTACAGTGATACTTCATATTCGCTGGTGTTGTACTGTATGGCTTCGGTATTTCTTAATATACAAACGGCACCGTTAGGGGATTGAGGTATTTAAAAACCAGCCTACATTACTTATATATAGAAATAAATAATGTGGCTTGGACAATAATGACGACTACTCTCTCCTACCTTCCCCAAACAAGGGCTTTTCGAAAGTATACATTGGACACAAATGACTTAGTACATCATACATTGGTGGTTTAACAAAAGCCCTCATTAGAGAAAGGTGAAGGAGCACACAGCGAACATACAGATTAATGTTTGCACGCGTAGATCATGTAAGGTGAGGTGTTGAACACCAGACACGTGGTGTAGTAACTCCCTCACAGATGGCGTTATGAGGGGCCTGATGATGTAGCAGTTACCTCACAGATGGTGTTATGAGGAACTTCACATGATGATGCTGTAGCCAAACATTCACTACGTGGTGTCGTAGCATCTTGGGGACACCACGTGGTCGACATGACTCACTCATTCAAGTGGGTGAGGTGTGGTCCCAGGCCTCTCTATCGTGGAGTCTCAGGGGAAGTATAACTGGGTACCTGGGACCTCACTGTGTGAAGGTGGTTAGCTAGCTTGGGTAAGACTCAACTGCCGAGTTGTTTTTCACTGAGTTAAGCACTGTTCACCACTATTCATCACTGGTTCCATTCCTTTGCCAAATGAGATAGTACCTTATGGCAAGAACTTGTTGATAGTCCGGTGGGGAGGAGGGTTCAGGGGAGTGAGTTGGTATCGGCCAACATATAAATAATAATAATAATAATAATTAACGGTTTATTGAAAGTGCTTGGCAGCCAGAAGGCTGAAAATATACAGTTACATATTTGGGAAATGGGTTACGAATTACAAATAATATACAAGTAACATGAGTGACACAAATAAGACATATAATAACTAGCTGGGGAAAAGCTCAAACTACAGTTCATTTCAACATAGTGACAGTGCAAGGAGTCGTGTTTACTGGGAGTGAGTACACTGATTTATTACAAGTTATCGATAATTTTTACAATGGTTGGGACTGGGCTGTTCTTATAGAGATCAGTTCGTGCACGTATGGGCTGGATGCGGTTGTGGTGTCGAAGAGCAATTCTCGGACTAGGGATCTCAGGTGGTAGTAGGAGCCGGTGTCGGGGATGGTGTAGAAGCTTCTTACCAAATTTGCAGATGAGGTCGTGGTGATGGTCAGTGAGAGTCTAAAGGGTCGGTCAGTGTGTTGAGCGCTTGTTGATATGTGGAGTAGGAAGGGCAGAGAATAATCTTTGCATGGGCCCTTTAAATTTTTCAGAAAAGCTTACGTTGTGTGTGGCATTTAGGAGGAAGACCAGTGAGCTTGGGAAGTATGAATACAAAAATTACCGAGGAGCTCTGTGTGCAGGAACACTGAGGGATTGATGAAAGGAGACGGAAACTGGAGGATTGGATAACTTCACTGACGTGTGGTTTCTAATTTAGTTTGTTGTCTATGTTGACGCCGAGGAGCTTCGTGGAATCTAAAACCTGGAGTGTGTTCAGACCTAGAGTAATGGAAGGAGGTGGGACAATGTCGGAGGAGAGGTTGATGTGCATAACCATGGTTGTTGGTGGCCCAGTTTTGGAGACTGTTCAATAAATCCTGAAGGGCGGTACAGTTTGGAGTGAGAATTGTTGGACGCTGGAGATCCCAATGGGGCAGGAGTTTGCTTCTATATAGCTCGGTATGAGCAGGGTTTCTCTTAGGGCATCATTGATGAGCATAAGGAAGGCAGCAGAGTGGTCCCATCTGGTGCCTTGGGGGATTACAGGTGTAGCACTGAAAGGTGGGAGACAGCCAGCCTCGGGAAGGCATGCAGCTTGGTGCTGGTCACTGGTGGCTCAAGCCCTGGCATAAGATTCCTCCGAAGCCCGAGGTCAATAGCTTAGTTGATGATTATATTGTGGTCGACTAGGTCGAACGCTTTAGTGAAATCAACGAAGGCGACATGATGACGTTTTTTCGTTTCTCGAGATGGGCGAAGCGGGTCGGCAGTTTCGACAAGACAGTCAGCCAGGTGAGAAGTTTTGCGTTGCCAAATTGCTGAGGGTCTACTACGACTCCTGCAATATCAGCAAAAGCCCAGCCAGTCGAACACAAAACTTTCACAGATTAGGCTGGGTATTGGGGTGATTGCAATAGGTCGGAGCTGATTTAAGGATTGTGGGTTGGTTGACTTGGGCACTGGTGATACATAAGAGGTCTTCCAGTCAGCTGGGCATCTGGCTTGACTGAGAGAAGCATTGATGATGGAGCATAGGGGTTTAGCAAGCTCCGGGGAGAACTCCTTGAAGCGTTTCATTGGTAAGTCAATGGGGGTGGTAGAGCGTTTTAATTTTAGTTTGTCCAGGCGTTTTGCTATTTCAAATACTTCTACTAAGTCAGTGGGGCTGTAGGAAGCAGGAGAGGGTTGCGCGGTTGGGGAGCGTCTGCAATATAGTAATATGTGCAAAAAGTGCCTTCACTGTATCTTTAGATCCCTCCCCACGCGAACCTAATCCTTATTATAAAGGCGTAGTAGGTTATGGCTAATTACTAGTTTCATGTTATGAAATTAAATTGCATGTTGTACATAATATTAATATGGTTATTATTAATATTACTATTATTATTATAGTAGTATAGCATATTGCAGTATAGTAGCGGCTTATTATTATTATTATTGTTATTATTATTACATACTAATATAATACTAAGTTGCCCGCCAGATTTCCTCAGAGATGGGAGGAGCACATTGGCGGTGGTGTTGTTTATACTCCGCCCGATTACTGATTCCTATTCACCGAGCCAGAGCTGGCGGGCGGCGTGTTATGTGCCACGTTTTGTTTCCCATTGGGCGTACCGCTCAGCTGGGGAGTAGGAGATTTCATAAAAAGAAAGTTTGAGTGGAGAGCACACCTTTTCCTTCACATACAGTTCTCTTAGACCATCTACTAGTATAATAGTTTGCACAAAAATACTCTACACTCTTTATAGGTTATTGTTATGTTGTTGTTGTTTTTTTTTACTTCTCGTCAGATTGTGCATTCAACTAATATACACTATTAGTGTGTTTATTATTATGTTTTATAGTATTATTTCGTATAATATTGGGTAACACAATTATAGTCACTAGTATAGTATATTTTCGGGGTTTATAGCAGTTTGTGGTCTAATAGTATCATGCTTTATGAGTGGTGTTCTATGTAGTGATGGATGATTAGGCAATAAAATATGCTTTGGGTGTTTATAGCAGTTTGTGGTCTACTAGTATCATGCTTTATGGGTGGTGTTCTATGTAGTGATGATTAGGCCATAAAATATGCTTTTGGTTTATTGCTAACAAAATATACTTTGCTCTACCGCTGTAGTGCAAAACAGGGTGAAACTTACATACACCGTTAATAAAGTATTGATGGAAGAAGAAGAAGAAGAAGAAGAAGAATTGTGAGGGAATAAATGAAGAGATAAATGTAAAAGCCCCGTATATGGCAGCTTTTGTTATTAATATATACAAGACAATAGGAAAGCAATATGTTGTCTTACCTGTATTATTACCTTTTAAGGATAGCATGGTTCAACTTTATGACAGAGGAAGCAAGGTGAGGTTAGGAAGGAGAGAGGTTTCAGGATCCAGTCATCACAATTTGTGTCAGTCTGTTTATAAGCTCCAACAACTTTCCCCAAATAAAATTGGCAATGTTTCTGATTTTACAACAGGTACCCACTTTACTGCAGTGGTAAAGAACAGGTAAATTTCGCGGGGCTAGGAAGAGTGTCCAAACAACTTGCCTGTGTGATGTAGTCGTGGCCAGAATTAGGTTAGGATACAGACACATCTGGCTAGTTAGTAACGCTGTACCCATACCGGAACACTCAGCATGTAAACTTGGTGATACACCTTTAAAGCACTATATTATTGAATGGGACACTGTCAAAGACTTCAGGCCACCTCACTTATTGTATCTTGAACTATGTCATTACTTCATTGAGGACATTACATTCTTGCTGTTTATCCCAAATTGGCTAGCTAGCTAGCCCACACTGATTAGTCTACAATTACAATATGACTCCAATGTATGCTGCTGGTAAATGTGTACTGTCAATGAACCAGAGTGAAAATAAGGTCGCCTCCCTTGCTGCTGCTGCTGCTGCTGCTGCTTCTTGCGCCCTTCTAAGTCCCGTTTAAGTCCCCCACCCCAGGCCCCCGCAGTACCCCTTCACATCTACAACATTCAAAAACAATTTCACTCAATTTCCACAATACTATGCTAATTACACGTAAAATAGAGTGTTATCCTGCAAAAAGTTGATGTCGTATATTTCTCTCTTTAAGTGATATCCTGTGGCTCCGAAAGGAGCCTGTTTGGTTAGGTTGTCTTGTGTGAACGAACCTTGGGTTCTTATTTCTTCTCTGTCTTCTTGGGGAGGAGCACAGCTTGGATGTTAGGAAGGACACCCCCTTGGGCAATGGTGACTCCAGACAGGAGCTTGTTCAGCTCCTCGTCATTGCGAATGGCAAGCTGAAGATGACGTGGGATAATGCGGGTCTTCTTGTTGTCGCGGGCGGCGTTACCGGCCAGCTCGAGCACTTCTGCTGCCAGGTGCTCCATGACGGCTGCAAGGTACACAGGGGCACCTGCACCAACGCGCTCAGCATAGTTGCCCTTACGCAAGAGACGGTGGATTCTACCCACGGGGAACTGGAGTCCGGCCCTGCTAGAACGGGACTTTGACTTGCCCTTCACCTTGCCTCCCTTGCCGCGTCCTGACATGTTGCTGCTGCTGCTTTTCGTGATAGGAGTTAAATTTCCGCCCGCCACCTTGGTCTTTTATACCAAGCCCAGGATCAGGCCAGGTGGCCGTCTCGCGGACCCAACCAATGTAAGAGAGCCGTAGCTGCAGCCAGTCTGATCCTGAGCGGCCCGCTCGGTATATAAGGAAAAGTTAGTCGGGCCAGTTTTCAATTCTCTCGCTCCGCGCCACGAGTAACTGTGCCGCCATGCCTCCCAAAACTTCCGGAAAGGCTGCCAAGAAGGCTGGAAAGGCCCAGAAGGCCATTGCCAAGGGTGACAAGAAGAAGAAGCGCAGGAGGAAGGAAAGCTACAGCATCTACATCTACAAGGTACTGAAGCAAGTGCACCCCGACACAGGAGTCTCCTCCAAAGCTATGTCCATCATGAACTCTTTCGTGAACGACATCTTCGAGCGCATTGCTGCCGAGGCTTCCCGCCTGGCGCACTACAACAAACGCTCCACCATTACAAGTCGGGAAATCCAGACAGCTGTCCGACTCTTGCTGCCCGGTGAACTGGCCAAGCATGCCGTGTCTGAGGGCACCAAGGCTGTCACCAAGTACACCTCTTCCAAGTAAGAGGTTACTTGTGCACAACAAACACGCCATCCCACTACTACAACTTAATCGGCTCCATCGGAGCCACAGTTACATGTTAAAG
>NW_024729532.1:0-48549 GCF_018991925.1 Homarus americanus | reverse complement strand
GATGAGGGGGCTTTGTTATACTCGATCAGAGGGCTTTGTTATACTCGATAAGGGACTTTGTTATACTCGACCAGGGAGCTTTTTGTACTCGATGAGGGGGCTTTGTTATACTCGATCAGGGGACTTTGTATATACTCGACTACGGACATTGTTATATTCGATCAGGTGCCTTTCTTATACTCGATAAGTGGTCTTTGTTATACTCGATGACGGGACTTTGTTATACTCGATCACGGGACTTTGTTATACTCGATCAGAGGATTTTGTTATACTCGATCTTGGGACTTTATTATACTCCAATAGGGTCCTTTGTTATACTCGATCAGGGGACTTTGATATTCTCGATCAGGGGACTTTGTTATACTCGATCAGGGGACTTTGTTATACCCGATCAAGGGACTTTGTTATACTCGATCAGGGGACTTTGTTATACTCGATCTTTTGACTTTGTTATACTCGATCTTGGTACTTTGTTATACTCCATTAGGGTCCTTTGTTATACTCGATTAGGGCACTTAGTTATACTCGATCAGGGAATTTGTTATACTCGACCAGGGGCCTTTGTTATATTCGAAAAGGGGCCTTTGTTATACTCGATTATGGGACTTTGATATACTCGACCAAAGGACTTTGTTATACTCGACCAGGGGCCTTTGTTATACTCGATAAGGGGCCTGTGTTATACTCGATCATGGGACTTTGTTATACTCAACCAGGGGCCTTATTTATACTCGATCAGGGGGTTTTGTTAAACTCGATGAGGGGGCTTTGTTATACTCGATCAGGGGACGTTGTTATACTCGGCCAGGGGACTTTGTTTTACTCGACCAGGGAACTTTGTTATACTCGATCAGGGGCTTTGATATACTCGATCAGCGGACTTTGTTATACTCGCTCAGGGGACTTTAGTATACTCGATCAGAGGACTTTGTTACACTCGATCAGGGGCCTTTGTTATACTCGATAATGGGACTTTGTTATACTCGATTAGGGGACTTTGTTATACTCGATCAGGGGCTTTATTGTACTCGATAAGGGGACTTTGTTAAACTCGATCAGGGGACTTTGTTATTCTCGGTCAGGGCACTTTGTTATACTCGATCAGGGTACTTTGTTATACTCGATCAGGGGACTTTGTTATACTCGATAAGGAGACGTTGTTATATGCGATCTTGATACTTTGTTATACGCCATTAGGGTCCTTTGTTATACTCGAATAGGGGACTTAGTTATACTCGATCAGGGGCTTTTGTTATACTCGACCAGGGGGCTTTTTATACTCGATCAGGGGGTTTTGTTAAACTCGATGAGTGGGCTTTGTTATACTCGATCAGGGGACTTTGTAATACTCGACCAGGGGACTTTGTTATACACGTCAAGGGGTCTTTGTTATACTCGATCAGGGTACTTTGTTATACTCGATCAGGGGACTTTGTTATTCTCGATAAGGTGACTTTGTTGTACTCGATGCAGACTTTGTTATACTCGACCAGGGGACTTTTTTATACTCGATGAGGGGGTTTGTTATACTCGATCAGGGGACTTTGTTATACTCGATTTGGAGACTTTGTTATACTCGATCTGGGGACTTTGTATATACTAGACTAGGGACATTGTTATATTCGATCAGGTGCTTTTCTTATACTCGATCAGGGGGCTTTGTTATACTCGATGACGGGACATTGTTATGTTCGATCAGGGGACTTTGTTATACTCGATCAGAGGACTTTGTTATACTCGATCTTGGGACTTTGTTATTCTCCATTAGGGTCCTTTGTTATACTCGATCAGGGGACTTAGTTATGCTCGATTAGGGCACTTAGTTATACTCGATCTGGGGACTTTGTTATACTCGATTAGGAGGCTTTGTTATACTCGATCAGGGGACTTTGTTATACTCGACCAGGGGTGTTTGTTTTAATCGATCAGGGGACTTTGTTATACTCGATCAGGGGACTTTGTTATACTCGATCAGGGGATTTTGTTATACTCGATCAGGGGACTTTGTTATACTCGATCAGGGGGCTTTGTTATACTCAATCAGGGGTCTTTGTTTTACTCGACTCGGGACTTTGTTATATTCGGTCAGGTGCCTTTCTTATACTCGATTAGTGGACTTTGTTATACTCGATCAGGGGACTTTGTTATTCTCGATCAGGGCACTTTGTTATACTCGATGAGGGTACTTTGTTATACTCGATCAGCGGACTTTGTTATACTCGATCAGGAGAATTTGTTATACGCGATCTTGGGACTTTGTTATACGCCATTAGGGTCCTTTGTTATACTCGATCAGGGGACTTAGTTATACTCGATCAGGGGACTTTGTTATACTCGATCATGCGACTTTATTATACTCGACCAGGGAACTTTGTTATACTCCATTAGGGTCCTTTGTTATACTCGATCAGGGGACTTAGTTATGCTCGATTAGGGCACGTAGTTATACTCGATCAGGGAACTTTGTTATTATCGATTAGGAGGCTTTGTTATACTCGATCAGGGGACTTTGTTATACTCGACCAGGGGTGTTTGTTTTAATCGATCAGGGGACTTTGTTATACTCGGGGACTTTGTTATACTCGATCAGGGGATTTTATTATACTCGATCAGGGGACTTTGTTATACTCGATCAGGGGGCTTTGTTATACTCAATCAGGGGTCTTTGTTTTACTCGACTCGGGACTTTGTTATATTCGGTCAGGTGCCTTTGTTATACTCGATTAGTGGACTTTGTTATACTCGATCAGGGACTTTGTTATTCTTGATCAGGCACTTTTTGTTATACTCTGATGAGGGTACTTTTGTTATAATTTCGATCAGCGGACTTTGTTATACTCGATCAGAGAATTTGTTATACGCGATCTTGGGACTTGTTATACGCCATTAGGGTCCTTTTTGTTATACCTGGGATTAGGGACTTAGTTATACTCGATCAGGGACTTTGTTATACCTGATCATGCGACTTTATTATACCCTAGGGACCAGGGTACTTTTGTTACCTGACCAGGGTGGGCCTTTTTTTTTATACTCTGATGAGAGGGCTTTTAGTTCTACTCGGGATCAGAGGGCCTTTGTTATACTCGATCATGGGACTTTGTTATACTCGACCAGGGGGCTTTTTTATACTCGATGAGGGGGCATTGTTATACTCGATCGGGGGACTTTGTTATACTCGATCTGGGGACTTTGTTATACTCGATCAGGGGTTTTTGTTAAACTCGATCAGGGGGCTTTCTTATACTCAATCAGGGGACTTGGTTATAGACGACCAGGGGACTTTGTTATACTCGGTGAGGGGGGTTTGTTCTAATCGATCAGAGGGCTTTGTTATACTTTTATCAGGGGACTTTGTTATACTCGATCAGGGGGCTTTTTTACTCGATCAGGGGACTTTGTATATACTCAATTAGGGACATTGTTATATTCGATCAGGTGCCATTTTTATACTCGATCAGGGGGCTTTGTTATGCTCAATGACGGGACTTTGTTATACTCGATCATGGGACGTTGTTATACTCGATCAGAGGACTTTGTTATACTCGTCCAGGGGACTTTGTTATACTCGACCAGGGGACATTGTTATACTCCATTAGGGTACTTTGTTATACTCGATCAGGGGACTTAGTTATGCTCGATTAGGGGACTTTGTTATACTCGACCAGGGGACTTTGTTATACTCGATCAAGGTACTTTGTTATACTCGATCTTGGGACTTTGTTATACGCCATTAGGGTCCTTTGTTATACTCGATCAAGGGACTTAGTTATAAGCGATCAGGGGACTTAGTTATACTCGATCAGGGGGCTTTGTTATACTCGATCAAGGGACTTTGTTATACTCCATTAGGGGTGTTTGTCTTACTCGATCAGGGGACTTTTTATACTCTATCAGGGGACTCTGTTATACTCGATTAGGAGATTTTGTTATACTCGACCAGGGGCCTTTGTTATACTCGATAAGGGGCCTTTGTTATACTCGATCATAGGACTTTGTTATACTCGACCAGGGGACTTTGTTATACTCGACCAGGGGGCTCTTCTGTACTCGATCAGGGGGTTTTGTTAAACTCGATCAGGTGGCTTTCTTATACTCAATTAGGGGACTTTGTTATAGACGACCAGGGGACTTTGTTATACTCGATCAGGGGACTTTGTTATACTCGTTCAGGGGACATTGTTATAACCGATCAGGTAACTTTGTTATAATCGATCAGCGGACTTTGTTATACTCGATCTGGGGGCTTTGTTATACTCGATCTTGGGACTTTGTTATACTCGATCAGGGGACTTTGTTATTTTCGACCAGTGGCCTTTGTTATACTCGATTCGGGGCCTTTGAAATACTCCATCATGGGACTTTTTTATACTCGACCAGGGGATTTTGTTATACTCGACCAGGGGGCTTTTTTATGCTCGATGAGGATGCTTTGTTTGTTATACTCGACCAGGGGGCTTTTTTATGCTCGATGAGGATGCTTTGTTCTACTCGATCAGAGGGCTTTGTTATACTTGATCAGGGACTTTGTTATACTCGACCAGGGGTTTTTTTATACTCGATGAGGGGGCATTTTTATACTCGATGAGGGAACTTTGTTATTCTCGATCTGGGGACTTTGTTATACTCGATCAGGGGACTTTGTATATACTCGACTAGGAACATTGTTATATTCGATGAGGTGCCTTTCTTATACTCAATCAGGGGGCTTTGTTATACTCGATGACGGGACTGTGTTATACTCGATCAGGGGACTTTGTTATACTCGATCACAGGACTTTGTTATACTCGACTAGGGAAGTTTGTTATCCTCGACCAGGGGACTTTGTTATACTCCATTAGGGTCCTTTGTTATACTCGATCAGGGGACTTAGATATGCTGGATCAGGGGACTTTGTTATACCCGAACAGGAGACATTGTTATACTCGACAAGGGGACTTTGTTATACTCGATCAGGGGACTTTGTTATTCTTGATCAGGGGACTTTGTTATACTCGATCAGGGGACTTTGTTATACTCGATCAGGGGACTTTGTTATACTCGATCAGGGGACTTTGTTATACTTGGCCAGGGGACTTTGTTATATTCGACCAGGGGGCTTTTTTATACTCGATGAGGGGGCTTTGTTATACTCGATCAGATGGCTTTGTTATACTCGATAAGAGACTTTGTTATACTCGACCAGGGGGCTTTTTTGTACTCGATGAGGGGGCTTTGATATACTCGATCATGAGACTTTGTATATACTCGACTACGGACATTGTTATATTCGATCAGGTGCCTTTCTTATACTCGATCAGGGTTCTTTGTTATACTCGATGACGGGACTTTGTTATACTCGATCAGGGGACTTTGTTATACTCGATCAGAGGACTTTGTTATACTCGCTCTTGGGACTTTGTTATACTCCATTAGGTTCCTTTGTTATACTCGATCAGGGGACTTTGATATTCTCGATCAGGGGACTTTGTTATACTCGATCAGGGGACTCTGTTATACTCGATCAAGGGACTTTGTTATACTCTATCAAGGGACTTTGTTATACTCGATGTTTTGACTTTGTTATACTCGATCTTGGGACTTTGTTATACTCCATTAGGGTCCTTTGTTATACTCGATTAGGGCACTTAGTTATACTCGATCAGGGGACTTTGTTATACTCGATCAGGGGGCTTTGTTATACTCTATCAGGGGACTTTGTTATGCTCGATCACGGGTGTTTGTTTTACTCGATCATGGGACTTTGTTATACTCGATCAGAGGACTTTGTTATACTCGATTAGGTGACTTTGTTATTCTTGGCCAGGGGACTTTGTTATACTCGACAAGGGGGCTTTTTTATACTCGACCAGGGGGCTTTTTTATACCCGATGAGAGGGCTTTGTTCTACTCGATCAGAGGGCTTTGTTATACTTGATCAGGGACTTTGTTATACTCGACCAGGGGGCTTTTTTCTACTCGACCAGGGGGCTTTTTTATCTTCGATGAGAGGGCTTTGTTCTACTCGATCAGAGGGCTTTGTTATACTTGATCAGGGACTTTGTTATACTCGACCAGGGGGCTTTTTTATACTCGATGAGGGGGCATTGTTATACTCGATCGGGGGACATTGTTATACTCGATCTGGAGACTTTGTTATACTCGATCAGGGGGTTTTGTTAAACTCGATCAGGGGGCTTTCTTATACTCAATCAGGGGACTTTGTTATAGACGACCAGGGGACTTTGTTATACTCGATGAGGGGGCTTTGTTCTACTCGATCAGAGGGCTTTGTCATACTTTTATCAGGGGACTTTGTTATACTCGATCAGGGGGCTTTTTTACTCGATCAGGGGACTTTGTATATACTCAATTAGGGACATTGTTATATTCGATCAGGTGCCATTTTTATACTCGATCCGGGGGCTTTGTTATGCTCAATGACGGGACTTTGTTATACTCGATCATGGGACGTTGTTATACTCGATCAGAGGACTTTGTTATACTCGTCCAGGGGACTTTGTTATACTCGACCAGGGGACATTGTTATACTCCATTCGGGTCCTTTGTTATACTCGATCAGGGGACTTAGTTATGCTCGATTAGGGGACTTTGTTATACTCGACCAGGGGACTTTGTTACACTCGATCAAGGTACTTTGTTATACTCGATCTTGGGACTTTGTTATACGCCATTAGGGTCCTTTGTTATACTCGATCAAGGGACTTAGTTATAAGCGATCAGGGGACTTTGTTATACTCGATCAGGGGGCTTTGTTATACTCGATCAAGGGACTTTGTTATACTCGATCAGGGGTGTTTGTCTTACTCGATCAGGGGACTTTTTATACTCTATCAGGGGACTTTGTTATACTCGATTAGGAGATTTTGTTATACTCGACTAGGGGCCTTTGTTATACTCGATAAGGGGCCTTTGTTATACTCGATCATAGGACTTTGTTATACTCGACCAGGGGACTTTGTTATACTCGACCAGGGGGCTCTTCTGTACTCGATCAGGGGGTTTTGTTAAACTCGATCAGTTGGCTTTCTTATACTCAATTAGGGGACTTTGTTATAGACGACCAGGGGACTTTGTTATACTCGATCAGGGGACTTTGTTATACTCGTTCAGGGGACATTGTTGTAACCGATCAGGTAACTTTGTTATAATCGATCAGCGGACTTTGTTATACTCGATCTGGGGGCTTTGTTATACTCGATCTTGGGACTTTGTTATACTCGATCAGGGGACTTTGTTATTTTCGACCAGTGGCCTTTGTTATACTCGATTCGGGGCCTTTGAAATACTCCATCATGGGACTTTGTTATACTCGACCAGGGGATTTTGTTATACTCGACCAGGGGGCTTTTTTATGCTCGATGAGGATGCTTTGTTCTACTCGATCAGAGGGCTTTGTTATACTTGATCAGGGACTTTGTTATACTCGACCAGGGGGTTTTTTATACTCGATGAGGGGGCATTTTTATACACGATGAGGGGACTTTGTTATTCTCGATTTGGGGACTTTGTTATACTCGATCAGGGGACTTTGTATATACTCGACTAGGAACATTGTTATATTCGATGAGGTGCCTTTCTTATACTCAATCAGGGGGCTTTGTTATACTCGATGACGGGACTGTGTTATACGCGATCAGGGGACTTTGTTATACTCGATCACAGGACTTTGTTATACTCGACTAGGGAAGTTTGTTATACTCGACCAGGGGACTTTGTTATACTCCATTAGGGTCCTTTGTTATACTCGATCAGGGGACTTAGATATGCTCGATCAGGGGACTTTGTCATACCCGAAAAGGGGACATTGTTATACTCGACCAGGGGACTTTGTTATACTCGATCAGGGGACTTTGTTATTCTTGATCAGGGGACTTTGTTATCCTCGATCAGGGGACTTTGTTATACTCGATCAGGGGACTTTGTTATACTCGATCAGGGGACTTTGTTATACTCGATCTTGGGAATTTGTTATACGGCATTAGGGTCCTTTGTTATATCGATTAGGGCACTTAGTTATACTCGAAAAGGGGTGATTGTTTTACTCGATCAGGGGACTTTGTTATACTCGACCAGGGGGCTTTTTAATACCCGATCAGGGGGTTTTGTTAAACTCGATGAGAGGAAATTGTTATAATCGATCAGGGGATTTTGTTATACTCGACCAGGGGCCTTTGTTATATTCGATAAGGTGCCTTTGTTATACTCGATTATGGGACTTTGTTATACCCGACAAAAGGACTTTGTTATTCTCAACCAGGGGGCTTTTTTATACTCGATCAGGGGGTTTTGTTAAACTCAATCAGGGGTGTTTGTTTTACTTGATCAGGGGACTTTGTTATACTCGATCAGGGGATTTTGTTATACTCGACAAGGGGCCTTTGTTATACTCGATAAGGGGCCTGTGTTATACTCGATCATGGGACTTTGTTATACTCGACCAGAGGACTTTGTTATATTCGACCAGGGGCCTTATTTATACTCGATCAGGGGTTTTTGTTAAACTCGATGAGGGGGCTTTGTTATACTCGATCAGGGGACTTTGTTATACTCGGCCAGGGGACTTTGTTTTACTCAACCAGGGGACTTTGTTATACTCGATGAGGGGGCTTTGTTATACTCGATCAGCGGACTTTGTTATCCACGATCAGGGGACGTTAGTATACTCGATCAGGGGACTTTGTTATACTCGATCAGGGGCCTGTGTTATACTCGAAAATGGGACTTTGTTATACTCGATCAGGAGACTTTGTTATACTCGATCAGTGGCTTTATTGTAGTCGATAAGGGGACTTTGTTAAACTCGATCAGGGGACTTTGTTATTCTCGATCATGGCACTTTGTTATACTCGATCGGGAGACTTTCTTATACGCGATCTTGGGACTTTGTTATACTCGACCAGGGGGCTTTTATATACTCGATCAGGGGGGTTTTGTTAAACTCGATGAGGGGACTTTGTTATAGACGATCAGGGGACTTTGTAATACTCGACCAGGGGACTTTGTTATGCACGACCAGGGGACTTTGTTATACTCGATCAGGGGACTTTGTTATACTCGATCAGGGGACTTTTTTATACTCGATCATGGGCATTGGTATACTCGATCAGGGGGCTTTGTTATACTCGATCAGGGAACTTTGTTATTCTCGATAAGGTGACATTGTTTTACTCGATCTGCGGACTTTGTTATACTCAACCAGGGGCTTTTTTATACTCGATGAGGGGGTTTGTTATACTCGATCAGGGGACTTTGTTATACTCGACTAGGGACATTGTTATATTCAATCAGGTGCCTTTCTTATACTCGATCAGGGGGCTTTTTTATACTCGATGACGGGACATTGTTATGTTCGATCAGGGGACTTTGTTTTACTCGATCAGGGGTGTTTGTTTTACTCGATCAGGGGACTTTGTTATACTCGATCAACGGACTTAGTTATACTCGATTCGGTGAATTGGTTATACTCGATGATGGGGCTTTGTTTTTCTCGATCAGGGACTTTGTTATACTGGACCAGGGGACTTTCTTATACTCGAAGAGGGGGCTTTGTTTTACTCGATCAGGGGACTTTGTTATACTCGATCAGGGGACTTTGCTATACTCGATCAGGGGGCTTTGTTATACTCAATTAGGGGTGTTTGTTTTAATCGGCTTGGGACTTTGTTTTATTCGGTCAGGTGCCTTTCTTATACTCGATCAGGGGACTTTGTTATACTCGACCAGGGGCCTTTGTTATATTCGATTAGGGGCCTTTGTTATACTCGATTATGGGACTTTGTTATACTCGATCATGCGACTTTATTATACTCGACCAGGGGACTTTGTTATACTCGACCAGGGGGCTTTTTTATAGTCGATCAGGGGTTATTTTTAAACTCGATGAAGGGGCTTTGTTATACTCGATCAGGGGACTTTGTAATACTCGAGCAGGGGACTTTGTTATACACAACCAGGGGATTTTGTTATACTCGATCAGGTGACTTTGTTATACTCGATCAGGGGACTTTTTTATACTCGATAAGGGGACTTTGTTATACTCGACCAGGGGACTTTGTTATACTCGACCAGGGGACTTAGTTATGCTCGATTAGGGCACTTATTTATACTCGATCGGGGGACTTTGTTATACTCTATCAGGGGATTTTGTTATACTTGACCAGGGGCCTTTGTTATACTCGATTATGTTACTTTGTTATACTCGACCAGGTGACTTTGTTATACTCGACCAGGGGACTTTCTTATACTCGATCAAGGGACTTTGTTATTCTTGATCAAGGGACTTTGTTATACTCGATCATCGGGCTTTGTTATACTCGATCAGGGGACTTTGTTATACTCGATCAGGGGACTTTGTTATACTCGATCTTGGGACTTTGTTATACGGTATTAGGGTCCTTTGTTATATCGATTAGGGCACTTAGTTATACTCGATCAGGGAACATTGTTATACTCGATCAGGGGGCTTTGTTATACTCGACCAGGGGGCTTTTTAATACTCGATGAAGGGGGTTTTGTTAAACTCGATGAGAGGATTTTGTTATACTCGACCAGGGGCATTTGTTATATTCGATAAGGGGCATTTGTTATACTCGATTATGGGACTTTGTTATACTCGACCAAAGGACTTTGTTATACTCGACCAGGGAGCATTTTTATACTCGATCAGGGGGTTTTGTTAAACTCGATCAGGGGTGTTTGTTTAACTCGATCAGGGGACTTTGTTATACTCGATCGGGGGACTTTGTTATACGCGATCAGGGGATTTTGTTATACTCGACCAGGGGCCTTTGTTATATTCGATAAGGGGCCTTTGTTATACTCGATTTTGGGACTTTGTTATACTCGGCCAAAGGACTTTGTTATACTCGACCAGGGGCCTTTGTTATACTCGATAAGGGGCCTGTGTTATACTCGATCATGGGACTTTGTTATTCGACCAGGGGACTTTGTTATACTCGACCATGGGCCTTATTTATACTCGATCATGGGACTTTGTTATACTCGACCAGGGGACTTTGTTATGCTCGACCAGGGGCCTTATTTATACTCGATCAGGGGGTTTTGTTAAACTCGATGAGGGGGCTTTGTTATACTCTATCAGGGGACTTTTTTATACCCGATCAGGAGATTTTGTTTTCTCGACCAGGGGACTTTGTTATACTCGATCAGGGGGCTTTGTTTTACTCGATCAGCGGACTTTGTTATACTCGATTAGGAGACTTTAGTATACTCGATCAGGGGACTTTGTTATACTCGATTATGGGACGTTGTTAT
This sequence comes from Homarus americanus, assembly GCF_018991925.1. Classification (NCBI taxonomy): domain Eukaryota; kingdom Metazoa; phylum Arthropoda; class Malacostraca; order Decapoda; family Nephropidae; genus Homarus; species Homarus americanus. Next base: position 37,274 of record NW_024729532.1, on the reverse strand, counting down.
ACTCGATCAGGGGACTTTGTTATACTCGATCAGGGGCTTTATTATACTCGATAAGGGGTCTTTGTTAAAATCGATCAGGGGACTTTGTTATTCTCGTTCAGGGCACTTTGTTATACTCGATCAAGGTACTTTGTTATACTCGATCAGGGGACTTTGTTATACTCGATGAGGAGACCTTGTTATACGCGATCTTGGGACTTTGTTATACGCCATTAGGGTCCTTTGTTATACTCGATCAGGAGACTTTGTTATACTTGATCAGGGGCGTTTGTTATACTCGATCATGGGACTTATTATACTCGTCCAGGGGAATTTGTTATACTCGACCAGGGGGCTTTTTTATACTCGATCAGGGGGTTTTGTTAAACTCGATGAGGGGCTTTGTTAAGCTTGATGGGGGGCTTTGTTATACTCGATCAGGGACTTTGTTATACTCGATCAGGACTGTTGGAGCTGATCAGGGGACTTTTTATACTCGATCATAGACTTTGGTATACTCGATCAGGGGGCTTTGTTATACTCGATCAGGGGTTTTGTTATTCTCAATAAGGTGACTTTTGTTGTTACTCGATCATAGTTTTGTTATACTCGGGCTTTATACTCGATGGGGGGGTTTTGTTATACTCGATCAGGGGACTTTGTATACTCGATCTGGGGACTCGATCAGGGGACTTTGTTATACTCGATCAGAGGCCTTTGTTATACTCGATTATGGGACTTTGTTATACTCGATCAGGGGACTTTGTTATACTCGATCAGGGGCTTTATTGTACTCGATAAGGGGACATTGTTAAAATCGATCAGGGGCTTTGTTATTCTCGTTCAGGGCACTTTGTTATACTCGATCAAGGTACTTTGTTATACTCGATCAGGGGACTTTGTTATACTCGATGAGGAGACCTTGTTATACGCGATCTTGGGACTTTGTTATACGCCATTAGGGTCCTTTGTTATACTCGATCAGGAGGCTTTGTTATACTCGATCAGGGGCGTTTGTTATACTCGATCGTGGGACTTATTATACTCGTCCAGGGGAATTTGTTATACTCGACCAGGGGGCTTTTTTATACTCGATCAGGGGGTTTTGTTAAACTCGATGAGGGGGCTTTGTTAAACTCGATGAGGGGGCTTTGTTATACTCGATTAGGGACTTTGTTATACTCGATCAGGGGACTTTGTTATACTCGATCAGGGGACTTTTTTATACTCGATCATGGGCTTTGGTATACTCGAACAGGGGGCTTTGTTATACTCGATCAGGGGACTTTGTTATTCTCGATAAGGTGACTTTGTTGTACTCGATCCGCGGACTTTGTTATACTCGACCAGGGGGCTTTTTTATACTCGATGAGGGGGTTTGTTATACTCGATCAGGGGACTTTGTTATACTCGATTTGGGGACATTGTTATACTCGATCTGGGGACTTTGTTATACTCGATCAGGGGGCTTTGTTATACTTAATCAGGGGTGTTTGTTTTACTCGACTCGGGACTTTGTTATATTCGGTCAGGTGCCTTTCTTATACTCGATAAGTGGACTTTGTTATCCTCGATCAGGGGACTTTGTTATTCTCGATCAGGGCACTTTGTTATACTCGATCAGGGTACTTAGTTATACTCGATCAGGGGACTTTGTTATACTCGATCAGGAGAATTTGTTATAAGCGATCTTGGGACTTTGTTATACGCCATTAGGGTCCTTTGTTATACTTGATCAGGGGACTTTGTTATACTCGATCACTCGACTTTATTATACTCGACCAGGGGACTTTGTTATACTCGACCAGGGGGCTTTTTTATACTCGATCAGGGGGTTTTGTTAAACTCGATGAGGGGGCTGTGTTATACTCGATCAGGGGACTTTGTAATACTCGACCAGGGGACTTTGTTATACACGACCAGGGGACTTTGTTATACTCGATCAGGGGACTTTGTTATACTTGATCATGGGACTTTTTTATACTCGATCATGGGCTTTGCTATATTCGATCAGGGGGCTTTGTTATACTCGATCAGGGGACTTTGTTATTCTCGATAAGGTGACTTTGTTGAACTCGATCTGCGGACTTTGTTATACTCGACCAGGGGACTTTGTTATACTCGATGAGGGGGTTTGTTATACTCGATCAGGGGACTTTGTTATACTCGATCTGGGGACTTTGTTATACTCGATCAGGGACTTTGTTATACTCGATCAGGGGGCTTTGTTATACTTAATCAGGGGTGTTTGTTTTACTCGACTCGGGACTTTGTTATATTCGGTCAGGTGCCTTTCTTATACTCGATAAGTGGACTTTGTTATACTCGATCATGTGACTTTGTTATTCTCGATCAGGGCACTTTGTTATACTCGATCAGGGTACTTTGTTATACTCGATCAGCGGACTTTGTTATACTCGATCAGGAGAATTTGTTATAAGCGATCTTGGGACTTTGTTATACGCCATTAGGGACCTTTGCTATACTTGATCAGGGGACTTTGTTATACTCTATCATTCGACTTTATTATACTCGACCAGGGGACTTTGTTATACTCGACCAGGGGGCTTTTTTTATACTCGATCAGGGGGTTTTGTTAAACTTGATGAGGGGGCTTTGTTATACTCGATCAGGCGACTTTGTAATACTCGACCACGGGACTTTGTTATACACGACCAGGGGACTTTGTTATACTCGATCAGGGAACTTTGTTATACTCGATCAGGGGGCTTTGTTATACTCGATCAGGGGACTTTTTTATACTCGATCAGGGGAATTTGTTATGCTCGATCAGGGCATCTTGTTATACTCGACCAGGGGCCTTTGTTATACTCGATAAGGGGCCTTTGTTATACTCGATCATGGGACTTTGTTATACTCGACCAAAGGACTTTGTTATACTCGAAGAGGGGCTTCTTTATACTCGATCAGGGGGTTTTGTTCAACTCGATCAAGGGTGTTTGTTTTACTCGATCAGGGGACTTTGTTATACTCGATTCGGGGAATTGGTTATACTCGATCATGGGGCTTTGTTATACTCGATCAGGGACTTTGTTATACTCGACCAGGGGACTTTCTTATACTCGACGAGGGGGCTTTGTTATACTCGATCAGGGGGCTTTGTTATACTCGATCTGGGGAGATTGTTATACTCGATCTGGGGACTTTGCATATACTCGACTAGGGACATTGTTATATTCGATCAGGTGCCTTTCTTATACTCCATCAGGGGCTTTGTTATACTCGATGACGGGACATTGTTATGTTCGATCAGGGGACTTTGTTATACTCGATCAGAGGACTTTGTTATACTCGATCTTGGGACTTTGTTATACTCCATGAGGGACCTTTGTTATACTCGATCAGGGGACTTAGTTATGCTCGATTGGGCCACTTAGTTGTACTCGATCAGGGGACTTTGTTATACTCGATCAGGGGGCTTTGTTATACTCGATCAGGGGACTTTGTTATACTCGACCAGGGGTGTTTGTTTTCTCGATCAGGGGACTTTGTTATACTCGATCAGGGGACTTTTTTATACTCGATCAGGGAATTTTGTTATACTCGATCAGGGGACTTTGTTATACTCGATCAGGGGGCTTTGTTATACTTAATGAGGGGTGTTTGTTTTACTCGACTCGGGACGCTTGTTATATTCGGTCAGGTGCCTTTCTTATACTCGATAAGTGGACTTTGTTATCCTCGATCAGGGGACTTTGTTATTCACGATCAGGGCACTTTGTTATACTCGATCAGGGTACTTAGTTATACTCGGTCAGGGGACTTTGTTATACTCGATCAGGAGAATTTGTTATAAGCGATCTTGGGACTTTGTTATACGCCATTAGGGTCCTTTGTTATACTTGATCAGGGGACTTTGTTATACTCGATCACTCGACTTTATTATACTCGACCAGGGGACTTTGTTATACTCGACCAGGGGGCTTTTTTATACTCGATCAGGGGGTTTTGTTAAACTCGATGAGGGGGCTGTGTTATACTCGATCAGGGGACTTTGTAATACTCGACCAGGGGACTTTGTTATACACGACCAGGGGACTTTGTTATACTCGATCAGGGGACTTTGTTATACTTGATCATGGGACTTTTTTATACTCGATCATGGGCTTTGCTATACTCGATCAGGGGGCTTTGTTATACTCGATCAGGGGACTTTGTTATTCTCGATAAGGTGACTTTGTTGAACTCGATCTGCGGACTTTGTTATACTCGACCAGGGGACTTTGTTATACTCGATGAGGGGGTTTGTTATACTCGATCAGGGGACTTTGTTATACTCGATCTGGGGACTTTGTTATACTCGATCTGGGGACTTTGTATATACTCGACTAGGGACATTGTTTTATTTGATCAGGTGCCTTTCTTGTACTCGATTAGGGGGCTTTGTTATACTCGATGACGTGACATTGTTATGTTCAATCAGGGGACTTTGTTATACTCGATCAGAGGACTTTGTTTTACTCGATCTTGGGACTTTGTTATATTCCATTAGGGTCCTTTGATATACTCGATCAGGGGACTTAGTTATGCTCGATTAGGGCACTTAGTTATACTCGATCAGGAGACTTTGTTATACTCGAACAGGGGGCTTTGTTATACTCGATAAGGGACTTTGTTATACTCGACCAGGGGTGTTTGTTTTACTCGATCAGGGGACTTTGTTATACTCGATCAGGGGACTTTGTTATACTCGATCAGGGGATTTTGTTATACTCGATCATGGGACTTTGTTATACTCGACCAGGGGTGTTTGTTTTACTCGATCAGGGGACTTTGTTGTACTCGATTAGTGGACTTTGTTATACTCGATCAGGGGACTTTGTTATACTCGATCAGGGGGCTTTGTTATACACGATCAGGGGACTTTGTTATACTCGACCAGGGGTGTTTGTTTTACTCGATCAGGGGACTTTGTTATACTCGATCAGGGGATTTTGTTATACTCGATCATGGGACTTTGTTATACTCGATCAGGGGGCTTTGATATACTCAATCAGGGGTGTTTGTTTTACTCGACTCGGGAATTTGTTATACTCGATCAGGGGGCTTTGTTATACTCGATCAGGGGGCTTTGATATACTCGATCAACGGACTTTGTTATACTCGATCGGGGGCTTTGTTATACTCGATATTGGGACTTTGTTATACTCGACCAGGGGACTTTAGTATACTCGTTCAGGGGACTTTGTTATTTTCGACCAGGGGCCTTTGTTATACTCGATTCGGGGCCTTTGTAATACTCGATTATGGGACTTTGTTATACTCGACCAGGGGACTTTGTTATACTCGACCAGGGGGCTTTTTTATACTCGATCAGCGGGTTTTGTTAAACTCGATGAGAGGGCTTTGTTATAGTCGATCAGGGGACATTGTTATACTCGGCCAGGTGACTTTGTTATACTCGACCAAGGGCCTTTTTTTTACTCTATGAGGTGCCTTTCTTATACTCGATCAGGGGGCTTTGTTATACTCGATGACGGGACTTTGTTATACTCGCTTAGGGAACTTTGTTATACTCGATCAGAGGACTTTGTTATACTCGATCTTGGGACTTTGTTATACTCCATGAGGGTCCTTTGTTATACTCGATCAGGGGACTTAGTTATGCTCGATTAGGGCACTTAGTTATACTCGATCAGGGGACTTTGTTATACTCGATCAGGGGGCTTTGTTATACTCGATCAGGGAACTTTGTTATACTCGACCAGGCGTGTTTGTTTTACTCGATCAGGGGACTTTGTTGTACTCGATCAGGGGGCTTTGTTATACTCGATCAGGGGACTTTGTTATACTCGACCAGAGGTGTTTGTTTTACTCGATCAGGGGACTTTGTTATACTCGATCAGCGGACTTTGTTATACTCGATCAGGAGAATTTGTTATACGCCATTAGGGCTTTGCTATACTTGATACTTTGTTATACTCTATCATTCGACTTTATTATACTCGACCAGGGGACTTTGTTATACTCGACCAGGGGGCTTTTTTTATACTCGATCAGGGGGTTTTGTTAAACTCGATGAGGGGGCTTTGTTATACTCGATCAGGGGACTTTGTAATACTCGACCAGGGGACTTTGTTATACACGACCAGGGACTTTGTTATACTCGATCAGGTGACTTTGTTATACTCGATCAGGGGGCTTTGTTATACCTGATCAGGGACTTTTTATACTGATCAGGGGAATTTGTTATGCTCGATCAGGGTATCTTGTTATACTCGACCAGGGCCTTTGTTATACCCGATAAGGGGCCTTTGTTTTACCTGATCATGGGACTTTGTTATACCTTTCGGACCAAAGGACTTTGTTATACTCGAAGAGGGCTTTTTATACCGGTCAGGGGGTTTTGTTCAATCGATCAAGGGTGTTTGTTTTACCTCGATCAGGGGATCTTTGTTATACTCTGATCTGGAATCTTGGTTATACCTCGATCAAGTGGGGCTTTGTTATACTCGATCAGGGACTTTGTTATACTCGACCAGGGGACTTTCTTATACTCGACGAGGGGGCTTTGTTATACTCGATCAGGGGGCTTTGTTATACTCGATCAACGGACTTTGTTATACTCGATCTTGGGACTTTGTTATACTCGATCAGGGGACTTTGTTATACTCGATCAGAGGACTTTGTTATACTCCATCTTGGGACTTTGTTATACTCCATTAGGGTCCTTTGTTATACTCGATCAGGGGACTTTGTTATACTCGACCAGGGGACTTTCTTATACTCGACGAGGGGGCTTTGTTATACTCGATCAGGGGGCTTTGTTATACTCGATCAACGGACTTTGTTATACTCGATCGGGGGGCTTTTTTATACTCGATCAGCGGGTTTTGTTAAACTCGATGAGAGGGCTTTGTTATACTCGATCAGGGGACATTGTTATACTCGGCCAGGGGACTTTGTTATACTCGACCAGGGGCCTTTTTTTTACTCGATCAGTTGCCTTTCTTTTACTCGATCAGGGGGATTTGTTATACTCGATGACGGGACTTTGTTATACTCGATCAGGGGACTTTGTTATACTCGATCAGAGGACTTTGTTATACTCGATCTTGGGACTTTGTTATACTCCATGAGGGTCCTTTGTTATACTCGATCAGGGGACTTAGTTATGCTCGATTAGGGCACTTAGTTATACTCGATCAGGGGACTTTGTTATACTCGATTAGGGGGCTTTGTTATACTCGATCAGGGGACTTTGTTATACTCGACCAGGGGTGTTTGTTTTACTTGATAAGGGGACTTTGTTATACTCGATGAGGGGGCTTTGTTATACTCGATGACGGCACATTGTTATGTTCGATCAGGGGACTTTGTTATACTCGATCAGAGGACTTTGTTATACTCGATCTTGGAACTTTGTTATACTCCATGAGGGTCCTTTGTTTTACTCGATCAGGGGATTTAGTTATGCTCGATTAGGGCACTTAGTTATACTCGATCAGGGGACTTTGTTATACTCGATCAGGGGGCTTTGTTATACTCGATCAGGGGACTTTGTTATACTCGACCAGGGGTGTTTGTTTTACTCGATCAGGGACTTTGTTATACTCGATCAGGGGACTTTGTTATACTCAATCAGGGAATTTTGTTATACTCGATTAGGGGACTTTGTTATACTCGATCAGGGGGCTTTGTTATACTTAATCAGGGGTGTTTGTTTTACTCGACTCGGGACTTCGTTATATTCGGTCAGGTGCCTTTCTTATACTCGATAAGTGGACTTTGTTATACTCGATCAGGAGAATTTGTTATAAGCGATCTTGGGGCTTTGTTATACGCCATTAGCGTCCTTTGTTATACTTGATCAGGGGACTTAGTTATACTCGATCAGGGGACTTTGTTATATTCGATCATTCGACTTTATTATACTCGACCAGGGTACTTTGTTATACTCGACCAGGGGGCTTTTTTATAATGGAACAGGGGGTTTTGTTAAACTCGATGAGGGGGCTTTGTTATACTCGATCAGGGGACTTTGTAATACTCGACCAGGGGACTTTGTTATACACGACCAGGGGACTTTGTTATACTCGATCAGGGGACTTTTTTATACTCGATCATGTGCTTTGCTATACTCGATCAGGGGGCTTTGTTATACTCGATCAGGGGACTTTGTTATTCTCGATGAGGTGACTTTGTTGAACTCTATCTGCGGACTTTGTTATACTCGACCAGGGGGCTTTTTTATACTCTATGAGGGGCTTTGTTATACTCGATCAGGGGACTTTGTTATATTCGATCTGGGGACTTTGTATATACTCAAATAGGGACATTGTTTTATTCGATCAGGTGCCTTTCTTATACTCGATTAGGGGGCTTTGTTATACTCGATGACGTGACATTGTTATGTTCGATCAGAGGACTTTGTTATACTCGATCAGAGGACTTTGTTATACTCGATCTTGGGACTTTGTTATACTCCATTAGGGTCCTTTGTTATACTCGATCAGGGGACTTTGTTATACTCGATCAGGGGACTTTTTTATACTCGATCAGGGGAATTTGTTATGCTCGATCAGGGCATCTTGTTATACTCGACCAGGGGCCTTTGTTATACTCGATAAGGGGCCTTTGTTATACTCGATCATGGGACTTTGTTATACTCGACCAAAGGACTTTGTTATACTCGAAGAGGGGGCTTCTTTATACTCGATCAGGGGGTTTTGTTAAAATCGATCAAGGGTGTTTGTTTTACTCGATCAGGGGACTTTGTTATACTCGATCAGGGACTTTGTTATACTCGACCAGGGGACTTTCTTATACTCGACGAGGGGGCTTTGTTATACTCGATTAGGGGGCTTTGTTATACTCGATCAACGGACTTTGTTATACTCGATCGGGGGCTTTGTTATACTCGATCTTGGGACATTGTTATACTCGACCAGGGGACTTTAGTATACTCGTTCAGGGGACTTTGTTATTTTCGACCAAGGGCCTTTGTTATACTCGATTCGGGGCCTTTGTAATACTCGATCATGGGACTTTGTTATACTCGACCAGGGTCCTTTTTTTTACTCGATGAGGAGGCTTTGTTTTACTCGATCAGAGGGCTTTTTTATACTCGATCAGGGACTTTGTTATACTCGACCAGGGGGCTTTTTTATACTCGATGAGGGGGCTTTTTTATACTCGATCAGGGGACTTTGATATACTTGATCTGGGGACTTTGTTATACTCGATCAGGGGACTATGTATATACTCGACTAGGGACATTGTTATATTCGATCAGGTGCCTTTCTTATACTCGATCAGGGGGCTTTGTTATACTCGATGACGGGACTTTGTTATACTCGATCAGGGGACTTTGTTATACTCTATCAGAGGACTTTGTTATACTCGATCTTGGGACTTTGTTATATTCCATTAGGGTCCTTTGTTATAGTCGATCAGGGGACTTTGTTTTACTCAACCAGGGGACTTTCTTATACTCGACGAGGGGGCTTTGTTATACTCGATCAGGGGGCTTTGTTATACTCGATCAACGGACTTTGCTATTCTCGATCGGGGGGCTTTGTTATACTCGATCTTGGGACTTTGTTATACTCGACCAGGGGACTTTAGTATACGCGTTCATGGGACTTTGTTACTTTCGACCAGGGGCCTTTGTTATACTCGATTCGGGGCCTTTGTAATACTCGATCATGGGACTTTGTTATACTCGACCAGGGGACTTTGTTATACTCGACCAGGGGGCTTTTTTACACTCGATCAGCGGGTTTTGTTAAACTCGATGAGAGGGCTTTGTTATAGTCGATCAGGGGACATTGTTATACTCGGCCAGGGGACTTTGTTATACTCGACCAGGGGCCTTTTTTTTACTCGATCAGGTGCCTTTCTTATACTCGATGAGGGGGCTTTGTTATACTCGATGACGGGACTTTGTTATACTCGCTTAGGGAACTTTGTTATACTCGATCAGAGGACTTTGTTATACTCGATCTTGGGACTTTGTTATACTCCATGAGGGTCCTTTTTTATACTCGATCAGGGGACTTAGTTATGCTCGATTAGGGCACTTAGTTATGCTCGATCAGGGGACTTGGTTATACTGGATCAGAGGGCTTTGTTATACTCGATCAGGGAACTTTGTTATACTCGACCAGGCGTGTTTGTTTTACTCGATCAGGGGACTTTGTTGTACTCGATCAGGGGGCTTTGTTATACTCGATCAGGGGACTTTGTTATACTCGACCAGGGGTGTTTGTTTTACTCGATCAGGGGACTTTGTTATACTCGATCAGGGGACTTTGTTATACTCGATCAGGGAATTTTTTTATACTCGATCAGGGGACTTTGTTATACTCGATCAGGGGGCTTTGTTATACTTAATCAGGGGTGTTTGTTTTACTCGACTCGGGACTTTGTTATATTCGGTCAGGTGCCTTTCTTATACTCGATAAGTGGACTTTGTTATACTCAATCAGGTGACTTTGTTATTCTCGATCAGGGCACTTTGTTATACTCGATCAGGGTACTTTGTTATACTCGATCAGCGGACTTTGTTATACTCGATCAGGAGAATTTGTTATAAGCGATCTTGGGACTTTGTTATACGCCATTAGGGACCTTTGCTATACTTGATCAGGGGACTTTGTTATACTCTATCATTCGACTTTATTATACTCGACCAGGGGACTTTGTTATACTCGACCAGGGGGCTTTTTTTATACTCGATTAGGGGGTTTTGTTAAACTCGATGAGGGGGCTTTGTTATACTCGATCAGGCGACTTTGTAATACTCGACCAGGGGACTTTGTTATTCACGACCAGGGGACTTTGTTATACTCGATCAGGGAACTTTGTTATACTCGATCAGGGGGCTTTGTTATACTCGATCAGGGGACTTTTTTATACTCGATCAGGGGAATTTGTTATGCTCGATCAGGGCATCTTGTTATACTCGACCAGGGGCCTTTGTTATACTCGATAAGGGGCCTTTGTTATACTCGATCATGGGACTTTGTTATACTCGACCAAAGGACTTTGTTATACTCGAAGAGGGGCTTCTTTATACTCGATCAGGGGGTTTTGTTATACTCGATTCGGGGAATTGGTTATACTCGATCATGGGGCTTTGTTATACTCGATCAGGGACTTTGTTATACTCGACCAGGGGACTTTCTTATACTCGACGAGGGGGCTTTGTTATACTCGATCAGGGGGCTTTGTTATCCTCGATCAACGGACTTTGTTATACTCGATCTTGGGACTTTGTTATACTCGATCAGGGGACTTTGTTATACTCGATCAGAGGACTTTGTTATACTCGATCTTGGGACTTTGTTATACTCCATTAGGGTCCTTTGTTATACTCGATCAGGGGACTTTGTCGATCAGGGTCGTTTGTTATACTCGATCAGGGGATTTTGTTATTCTCGATCAGGGGACTTTGTTATACTCGTTTAGGGGACTTTCTTATACTTGATCTGGGGACTTTGTTATACTCGATCAGCGGGTTTTGTTAAACTCGATGAGAGGGCTTTGATACTCTCGATCAGGGGACATTGTTATACTCAGCCAGGACTTTGTTATACTCGACCAGGGGCCTTTTTTCTCGATGGTGCCTTTCTTATACTCGGCCAGGGGACTTTGTTATACTCGACCAGGGGCCTTTTTTTTACTCGATCAGTTGCCTTTCTTATACTCGATCAGGGGGCTTTGTTATACTCGATCTTGGGACTTTGTTATACTCGATCAGGGGACTTAGTTATGCTCGATTAGGGCACTTAGTTATACACGATCAGGGGACTTTGTTATACTCGATTAGGGGGCTTTGTTATACTCGATCAAGGGACTTTGTTATACTCGACCAGGGGTGTTTGTTTTACCTGATAAGGGGACTTTGTTATACTCGATCAGGGGGCTTTGTTATACTCGATGACGGGACATTGTTATGTTCGATCAGGGGACTTTGTTATACTCGATCAGAGGACTTTGTTATACTCGATCTTGGAACTTTGTTATACTCCATGAGGGTCCTTTGTTATACTCGATCAGGGGACTTAGTTATGCTCGATTAGGGGACTTAGTTATACTCGTTCAGGGGACTTTGTTAAACTCGATCAGGGGGCTTTGTTATACTCGATCAGGGGACTTTGTTATACTCGACCAGGGGTGTTTGTTTTACTCGATCAGGGGACTTTGTTATACTCGATCAGGGGACTTTGTTATACTCAATCAGGGAATTTTGTTATACTCGATTAGGGGACTTTGTTATACTCGATCAGGGGGCTTTGTTAAACTTAATCAGGGGTGTTTGTTTTACTCGACTCGGGACGTCGTTATATTCGGTCAGGTGCCTTTCTTATACTCGATAAGTGGACCTTGTTATACTCGATCAGGGACTTTGTTATTCTCGATCAGGGCAATTTGTTATACTCGATCAGGGGACTTTGTTATACTCGATCAGGAGAATTTGTTATAAGCGATCTTGGGGCTTTGTTATACGCCATTAGGGTCCTTTGTTATAATTGATCAGGGGACTTAGTTATACTCGATCAGGGGACTTTGTTATACTCGATCATTCGACTTTATTATACTCGACCAGGGGACTTTGTTATACTCGACCAGGGGGCTTTTTTATAATGGATCAGGGGGTTTTGTTAAACTCGATGAGGGGGCTTTGTTATACTCGATCAGGGGACTTTGTAATACTCGACCAGGGGACTTTGTTATACACGACCAGGGGACTTTGTTATACTCGATCAGGGGACTTTTCTATACTCGATCATGTGCTTTGCTATACTCGATGAGGGGGCTTTGTTATACTCGATCAGGGGACTTTGTTATTCTCGATGAGGTGACCTTGTTGAACTCTATCTGCGGACTTTGTTATACTCGACCAGGGGGCTTTTTTATACTCTATGAGGGGCTTTGTTATACTCGATCAGGGGACTTTGTTATATTCGATCTGGGGACTTTGTATATACTCGACTAGGGACATTGTTTTATTCGATCAGGTGCCTTTCTTATACTCGATTAGGGGGCTTTGTTATACTCGATGACGTGACATTGTTATGTTCGATCAGAGGACTTTGTTATACTCGATCAGAGGACTTTGTTATACTCGATCTTGGGACTTTGTTATACTCCATTAGGGTCCTTTGTTATACTCGATCAGGGGACTTTGTTATACTCGATCAGGGGACTTTTTTATACTCGATCAGGGGAATTTGTTATGCACGATCAGGGCATCTTGTTATACTCGACCAGGGGCCTTTGTTATACTCGATAAGGGGCCTTTTTTATACTCGATCATGGAACTTTGTTATACTCGACCAAAGGACTTTGTTATACTCGAAGAGGGGGCTTCTTTATACTCGATCAAGGGGTTTTGTTAAAATCGATCAAGGGTGTTTGTTTTACTCGATCAGGGGACTTTGTTATACTCGATCAGGGACTTTGTTATACTCGACCAGGGTACTTTCTTATACTCGACGAGGGGGCTTTGTTATACTCGATTAGGGGGCTTTGTTATACTCGATCAACGGACTTTGTTATACTCGATCGGGGGGTTTGTTATACTCGATCTTGGGACATTGTTATACTCGACCAGGGGACTTTAGTATACTCGTTCAGGGGACTTTGTTATTTTCGACCAAGGGCCTTTGTTATACTCGATTCGGGGGCTTTGTAATACTCGATCATGGGACTTTGTTATACTCGACCAGGGGCCTTTTTTTTACTCGATGAGGAGGCTTTGTTTTACTCGATCAGAGGGCTTTTTTATACTCGATCAGGGACTTTGTTATACTCGACCAGGGGGCTTTTTTATGCTCGATGAGGTGGCTTTGTTATATTCGATCAGGGGACTTTGTTATACTTGATCTGGGGACTTTGTTATGCTCGATCAGGGGACTATGTATATACTCGACTAGGGACATTGTTATATTCGATCAGGTGCCTTTCTTATACTCGATCAGGGGGCTTTGTTATACTCGATGACGGGACTTTGTTATACTCGATCAGGGAACTTTGTTATACTCGATCAGAGGACTTTGTTATACTCGATCTGGAGACTTTGTTATACTCCATTAGGGTCCTTTGTTATACTCGATCAGGGGACTTTGTTATACTCGACCAGGGGACTTTCTTATACTCGACGAGGGGGCTTTGTTATACTCGATCAGGGGGCTTTGTTATGCTCGATCAACGGACTTTGTTATACTCGATCGGGGGGCTTTGTTATACTCGATCTTGGGACTTTGTTATACTCGACCAGGGGACTTTAGTATACTCGTTCAGGGGACTTTGTTTTTTTCGACCAGGGGCCTTTGTTATACTCGATTCGGGTCCTTTGTAATACTCGATAATGGAACTTTGGTATACTCGACCAGGGGACTTTGTTATACTCGACCAGGGGGCTTTTTTATACTCGATCAGCGGGTTTTGTTAAACTCGATGAGAGGGCTTTGTTATACTAGATCAGGGGACATTGTTATACTCGGCCAGGGGACTTTGTATACTCGACCAGGGGCCTTTTTTTTACTCGATCAGGTGCCTTTCTTATACTCGATCAGGGGGCTTTGTTATACTCGATGACGGGACTTTGTTTTACTCGATCAGGGGACTTTGTTATACTCGATCAGGGAATTTGTTATACTCGCCCTGGGGACTTTGTTATACTCGATCAGGGTACTTTGTTATACTCGATCAGCGGACTTTTTTATACTCGATCAGGGGGCTTTGTTGTACTCGATGAAGGGAATTTGTTATACTCGATCTTGGGACTTTGTTATACTCGATCAGGGGACTTTGTATATACTCGACTACGGACATTGTTATATTAGATCAGGTGCCTTTCTTATACTCGATCAAGGGGATTTGTTATACTCGACGACGGGACTTTGTTACACTCGATCAGGGGACTTTGTTATACTCGATCAGAGGACTTCGTTATACTCGATCTTGGGACTTTGTTATACTCCATTAGGGCCCTTTGTTATACTCGATGAGGGGACGTAGTTATACTCGATAAATGGACATTGTTATTCTCGATCAAGGAACTTTGTTATACTCGATCAGGGGACTTTGTTATACTCGATCTTTTGACTTTGTTATACGCCATTAGGGTCCTTTGTTATACTCGATTAGGGCACTTAGTTATACTCGATCAGGGGACTTTGTTAAACTCCATCAGGGGGCTTTCTTATACTCGAAAAGGGGACTTTGTTATACTCGATCAGGGGTGTTTGTTTTGCTCGATCAGGGACTTTGTTATACTCGATGAGGGGACTTTGTTATACTCGATAAGGGGAATTTGTTATACTCGACCAGGGGCTTTTGTAATACTCGATAAGGGGCCTTTGTTATACTCGATTATGGGACTTTGTTATACTCGACCAGGGGACTTTGTTATACTCGACCAGGGGACTTTGTTATACTCGACCATGGGCTTTTTTATACTCGATGAGGGGGCTTTGTTATACTCGATCAGGGTACTTTATTATACTCGACCAGGGGACTTTGTTATACTCGACCAGGGGACTTTGTTATACTCGATCAGGGGGCTTTGTTTTACTCGATCAGGGGACTTTGTTATACTCGATCAGGGGAATTTGTTATACTCGATCAGGAGATCTTGTTATACTCGACCAGGGGCCTTTGTTATACTCGATAAGGGGCCTTTGTTATACTCGATCATGGGAGTTTGTTATACTCGACGAGGGGACTTTGTTATACTCGACCAGGCGGCTTTTTTATACTCGATCAGGGGGTTTTGTTAAACTCGATAAGGGGGCTTTGTTATACTCGATTAGGGGACATTGTTGTACTCGGCCAGGGGACTTTGTTTTACTCGACCAGGGGCCTTTGTTATACTCGATTCGGGGCCTTTGTTATACTCGATCATGGGACTTTGTTATACTCGACCAGGGGCTTTTTTATACTCGATGAGGGGGCTTTGTTATACTCAATCAGGGGACTGTGTTATTCTTGGTCAGGGGACTATGTTATAGTCGATCAGGGACTTTGTTATACTCGATCAGGGGACTTTGTTATACTCGATCAGGGGACTTTGTTATACTCGATCAGGGGACTTTGTTATACTCGCCCTGGGGACTTTGTTATACTCGATCAGGGTACTTTGTTATACTTGATCAGCGGACTTTGTTAAACTCGATCGGGGGGCTTTGTTATACTCGATCTTGTGAATTTGTTATCTTCGATCAGGGGACTTTAGTATACTCGAACAGGGGAGTTTGTTATACTCGACCAGGGGACTTTGTTATACTCGACCAAGGGACTTTGTTATAATCGATCAGGGTACTTTGTTATACTTGATCAGCGGACTTTGTTATACTCGATCGGGGGGCTTTGTTATACTCGATCTTGTGAATTTGTTATATTCGATCAGGGGACTTTAGGATACTCGAACAGGGGAGTTTGTTATACTCGACCAGGGGGCTTTTATATACTCGATCAGGGGGTTTTGTTAAACTCGATGATGGGGCTTTGTTATACTCAATTAGGGGACTTTGGTATACTTGGCCAGGGGACTTTTTTTTCTCGACGAGGGGGCTTTTTTATACTCGATCAGAGGGCTTTGTTATACTCGATCAGGGACTTTTTTATACTGGACCAGGGGGCTTTTTTATACTCGATGAGGGGGCTTTGTTGTACTCGATGAAGGGAATTTGTTATACTCGATCTTGGGACTTTGTTATACTCGATCAGGGGAGTTTGTATATACTTGACTACGGACATTGTTATATTAGATCAGGTGCCTTTCTTATACTCGATCAAGGGGATTTGTTATACTCGACGACGGGACTTTGTTACACTCGATCAGGGGACATTGTTATACTCGATCAGAGGACTTCGTTATACTCGATCTTGGGACTTTGTTATACTCCATTAGGGCCCTTTTTTATACTCGATGAGGGGACTTAGTTATACTCGTTAAAAGGACTTTGTTATACTCGATCTTGGGACTTTTTTATACTCCATTAGGTTCCTTTGTTATACTCGATCACAGGACATTGTTATTCTCGATCAAGGAACTTTGTTATACTCGATCATGGGACTTTGTTATACTCGATCTTTTGACTTTGTTATACGCCATTAGGGTCCTTTGTTATACTCGATTAGGGCACTTAGTTATACTCGATCAGGGGACTTTGTTATACTCCATCAGGGGGCTTTCTTAAACTCGAAAAGGGGACTTTATTATACTCGATCAGGGGTGTTTGTTTTACTCGATCAGGGGACTTTGTTTTAATCGATGAGGGGACTTTGTTATACTCGATCAGGGGAATTTGTTATACTCGACCAGGGGCTTTTGTTATACTCGATAAGGGGCCTTTGTTATACTCGATTATGGGACTTTGTTATATTCGACCAGGGGACTTTGTTATACTCGACCAGGGGACATTGTTATACTCGACCATGGGCATTTTTATACTCGATGAGGGGGCTTTGTTATACTCGATCAGGGGACTTTATTATACTCGACCAGGGACTTTATACTCGACCAGGGGACTTTGTTATACTCGATCAGAGCTTTGTTTTTTACTCGATCAGGGGACTTTGTTATACTCGATCAGAATTTGTTATACTCGATCAGGGATCTTGTTATATCGACAGGGGACTTTGTTATACTCGACAGGGGACTTTGTTATATACTCATTGGGGGATTTTGTTATACTCGACCATGGGCTTTTTTATACTCGATGAGGGGGCTTTGTTATACTCGATCAGGGGACTTTGTTATACTCGATCAGGGGCCTTTGTTATACTCGATAAAGGGCCTTTGTTATACTCGATCATGGGATTTTGTTATACTCGACCAGGGGACTTTGTTATACTCGACCAGGGGGCTTTTTTATACTCGTTCAGGGGGTTTTGTTAAACTCGATGAGGGGTGCTTTGTTATACTCGATCAAGGGACTTTGTTACTACTCGGCCAGGTGACTTTGTTTTACTCGATCAGCGGACTTTGTTATACTCGATCGGGGGGCTTTGTTGTACTCGATCTTGGGACTTTGTTATACTCGATCAGGGGACTTTATTATACTCGATCAGGGGACTTTGTTATACTCGACCAGGGGACTTTGTTATACTCGATCAAGGGACTTTGTTATACCCGATCAGGTGATTTTGTTGTACTCGATCAGCGGACTTGGTTATACTCGATCAGGGGGCTTTGATTTACTCGATCTTGGGACTTTGTTATACTCGATCAGGGGACTTTGTTTTACTCGATGAGGGACTTTGTTGTTTTCGACCAAGAGCCTTGGTTATACTCGATTCGGTGAATTGGTTATACTCGATCATTTGGCTTTGTTATACTCGATCAGGGACTTTGTTATACTCGACAAGGATACTATTCTTACACTCGACGAAAGGGCTTTGTTTTACTCGATCAGGGGACTTTGTTTTTACTCGATTAGAAGACTTTGTTATACTCGATCTTGGGACTTCGTTATACTCCATTAGGGTCCTTTGTTATACTCAATCAGGGGACTTTGTTATACTCGATCAGGGGTGTTTCTTTTATTCGATCAGGGGACTTTGTTATACTCGATCAGGGGACTTTGTTATACTCGATCTGGGGACTTTGTTATACTCAATCAGGGGACTTTTATATACTCGACTAGGCACATAGGTATATTCGATCAGTGGCCTTTCTTATACTCGATTAGGTGGCTTTGTTATACTCGATGACGGGACTTTGTTATTCTCGATCCGGGGACTTTGTAATACTCGATCAGGGGACTTTGTTATACTCGATCAGGGGACTTTCTTATACTCGATCAGGGGACTTTGTTTTACCCGATCAGGTGATTTTGTTGTACTCGATCAGCGGCCTTTGTTATACTCGATCAGGGGGCTTTAATTTACTCGATCTTGGAATTTGTTATACTCGATCAGGGGACTTTGTTTAACTAGATCAGGGACTTTGTTATTTTCGACCAAGAGCCTTTATTATACTCGATCAGGGGACTATTCTTATACTCGACGAGGGGGCTTTGTTTTACTCGATCAGGGGACTTTGTTTTACTCGATCAGAGGACTTTGTTATACTCGATCTTGGGACTTTGTTATACTCCATTAGGGTCTTTTGTTTTACTCATCAGGGGACTTTGTTATACTCGATCAGGGGTGTTTGTTTTACTCGATCAGGGGACTTTGTTATACTCGATCAGGGGTGTTTGTTTTACTCGATCAGGTGATTTTGTTGTACTCGATCAGCGGCTTTTGTTATACTCGATCAGGGGGCTTTAATTTACTCGATCTTGGGACTTTGTTATACTCGATCAGGGGACTTTGTTTATCTAGATCAGGGACTTTGTTATTTTCGACCAAGAGCCTTTGTTATACTCGATCAGGGGACTATTCTTATACTCGATGAGGGGGCTTTGTTTTACTCGATCAGGGGACTTTGTTTTACTCGATCAGAGGACTTTGTTATACTCGATCTTGGGACTTTGTTATACTCGTGTTAGGGTCTTTTGTTTTTTACTCATCAGAGACTTTGTTATACTCGATCAGGGGTGTTTGTTTTACTCGATCAGGGACTTTGTTATACTCGATCAGGGTGTTTGTTTTACTCGATCAGGGGACTTTTGTTATATACTCGATCAGGGGACTTTGTTATACTCGATTTTTGGGACTTTGTTATACTCCATTAGGGTCCTTTGTTGTACTCAATCAGGGGACTTACTTATACTCGATTAGGGATCTTTGTTATACTCGATCTTGGGACTTTGTTATACTCCATTAGGGTCCTTTGTTATACTCAATCAGGGGACTTAGTTATACTCGATCAGGGGACTTTGTTATACATGACCAGGGGCCTTTTTTATACTCGATCAGCGGGCTTTGTTAAGCTCGATCAGGGGACTTTGTTATACTCGATTCGGTGAATTGGTTATACTCGATCAGGGGGCTTTGTTATGCTCGATCAGGGGACTTTGTTATACTCGATTCGGTGAATTGGTTATACTCGATCATGGGGCTTTGTTATACTCGATCAGGGACTTTCTTATACTCGATCAGGGGTGTTTGTTTTTCTCGATCAGGGGACTTTGTTACACTCGATCAGGGGACTTTGTTATACTCGATCTTTGGACTTTGTTATACTCCATTAGGGTCCTTTGTTATACTCCATCAGGGGAGTTAGTTATACTCGATCGGAAGACTTTGTTATATTCGATCTTGGGACTTTGTGATACTCCATTAGGGTCCTTTGTTATACTCGATCAGGGGAATTTGTTATACTCGACCTGCGGCCTTTGTTATACTCGACCAGGGGACTTTGTTATACTCGATCAGGCGTGATTGTTTTACTCGATCAGGGGACTTTGTTAAACTCGATCTTGGGACTTTGTTATACTCCATTAGGGTCCTTTGTTATACTCGATCAGGGGACTTTGTTATACTCGATCAGGGGGCTTTTTTATACTCGACCAAGGGACTTTGTTATACTCGATCAGGGGTGTTTGTTTTACTCGATCAGGGGACTTTGTTATACTCGATCAGGGATCTTTTATATACTCGATCAGGGGACTTTGTTATTCCCGATCAGGGGACTTTGCTATACTCGATCGAAAGACTTTGTTATACTCGATCTTGGGACTTTGTTATACTCCATTAGGGTCCTTTGTTATACTCGATCAGGAGACCTTGTTATACTCGAAAAGGGGTGATTGTTTTACTCGATCAGGGGACTTTGTTATACTCGATCAGGGGACTTTGTTATACTCGACCAGGGGCCTTTGTTATACTCGATAAAGAGCCTTTGTTTTACTCGATCAGGGGGCTTTGATTTACTCGATCTTGGGACTTTGTTATACTCGATCAGGGGACTTTGTTTTACTCGATCAGGGACATTGTTATTTTCGACCAAGGGCCTTTGTTATACTCGATTCAGTGAATTGATTATACTCGATGATGGGGCTTTGTTATACTCGATGAGACGACTTTGTTACACTCGATCAGGGTACTTTGTTATACTCGATCAGGGGACTTTGTTATTCTCGATAAGGTGACTTTGTTATACTCGATCTGCGGACTGTGTTATACTCGACCAGGGGACTTTTTTATACTCGATGAGGGGGTTTGTTATACTCGATCAGGGGACTTTGTTATACTCGATCTGGAGACTTTGTTATACTCGATCTGGGGACTTTGTATATACTAGACTAGGGACATTGTTATATTCGATCAGGTGCCTTTCTTATACTCGATCAGGGGGCTTTGTTATACTCGATGACGGGACATTGTTATGTTCGATCAGGGGACTTTGTTATACTCGATCAGAGGACTTTGTTTTACTCGATCTTGGGACTTTGTTATACTCCATTTGGGTCCTTTGTTATATTCGATCAGGGGACTTAGTTATGCTCGATTAGGGCACTTAGTTATACTCGATCAGGGGACTTTGTTATACTCGATTAGGGGGCTTTGTTATACTCGATCAGGGGACTTTGTTATATTCGACCAGGGGTGTTTGTCTTAATCGATCAGGGGACTTTGTTATACTCGATCAGGGGACTTTGTTATACTCGATCAGGGGATTTTGTTATACTCGATCAGGGGACTTTGTTATACTCGATCAGGGGGCTTTGTTATACTCAATCAGGGGTGTTTGTTTTACTCGACTTGGGACTTTGTTATATTCGGTCAGGTGCCTTTTTTATACTCGATTAGTGGACTTTGTTATACTCGATCAGGGGACTTTGTTATTCTCGATCAGGGGACTTTGTTATACTCGATGAGGGTACTTTGTTATACTCGATCAGCGGACTTTGTTATACTCGATCAGGAGAATTTGTTATACGCGATCTTGGGACTTTGTTATACGCCATTAGGGTCCTTTGTTATACTCGATTAGGGGACTTAGTTATACTCGATCAGGGGACTTTGTTATACTCAATCATGCGACTTTATTATACTCGACCAGGGAACTTTGTTATACTCGACCAGGGGGCTTTTTTATACTCGATCAGTGGGTTTTGTTAAACTCGATGAGGGGGCTTTGTTACACTCGATCAGGGGACTTTGTAATACTCGACCAGGAGACTTTGTTATACACGACCAGGGGACTTTGTTATACTCGATCAGGGGACTTTGTTATACTCGATCAGGGGACTTTTTTATACTCGATCATGGGCTTTGCTATACTCGATCAGGGGGCTTTGTTATACTCGATCAGGGGACTTTGTTATTCTCGATAAGGTGACTCTGTTGTACTCGATCTGCGGACTTTGTTATACTCGACCAGGGGGCTTTTTTATACTCGATGAGGGGGCTTTGTTATACTCGATCAGGGGATCCTGTTATACTCGACCAGGTGCCTTTGTTATACTCGATAAGGGGCCTTTTTTATACTCGATCATGGGATTTTATTATACACGACCAAAGGACTTTGTTATACTCGACCAGGGGACCTTCTTATACTCGATCACGGGATTATGTTATACTCGAGCAGGGTTTTTGTTAAACTCGACCAGGGGCCATTGTTATACTCGATAAGGGGCCTTTGTTATACTCGATCATGGGACTTTGTTATACTCGACCAAGGAACTTTGTTATACTCGACCAGGGGGCTTTTATATACTCGATCAGGGGGTTTTCTTAAACTCGATGAGGGGGCTTTGTTATACTCGATCAGGGGACTTTGTTATACTCGGCCAGGGGACTTTGTTTTACTCGACCAGGGGACTTTGTTATACTCGATCAGGGGGCTTTGTTATACTCGATCAGCGGAATTGTTTATACATGATCGGTGGGCTTTGTTATACTCGATGTTGTGACTTTGTTATACTCAATCAGGGGGCTTTAGTATACTCGATCCGGGGACTTTGTTATACTCGACCAGGGGGCTTTTACATACTCGATCAGGGGGTTTTGTTAAACTCGATGAGTGGGCTTTGTTATACTCGATCCAGGGGACTTTGTTATACTCGATTAGGGGGCTTTGTTATACTCGATCAGGGGACTTTGTTATACTCGACCAGGGGTGTTTGTCTTAATCGATCAGGGGACTTTGTTATACTCGATCAGGGGACTTTGTTATACTCGATGAGGGGATTTTGTTATACTCGATCAGGGGACTTTGTTATACTCGATCAGGGGACTGTGTATATACTCGACTACGGACATTGTTATATTCGATCAGGTGCCTTACTTATACTCGATCAGGGTCTTTGTTATACTCGATGACGGGACTTTGTTATCCTCGATCAGGGGACTTTGTTATACTCGATCAGAGGACTTTGTTATACTCGATCTTGGGACTTTGTTATACTCCATTAGGGTCCTTTGTTATACTCAATCAGGGGACTTCGTTATACTCGATCAGAGGACTTTGTTATACTCGATGTTGGGACTTTGTTATACTCCATTAGGGTCCTTTGTTATACTCGATCAGGGGAAATTGATATTCTCGATCAGGGGACTTTGTTATACTCGATCAAGGGACTTTGTTATACTCGATCAGGGGACTTTGTTATACTCGATCTTTTGACTTTGTTGTACGCCATTAGGGTCCTTTGTTATACTCCATTAGGGCACTTAGTTATACTCGATCAGGGTACTTTGTTATACTCGATCAGGGGACTTTGTTATACTCGATCTGGGGACTTTGTTATACTCGATCAGTGGACTTCGTTATACTCGATCAGAGGACTTTGTTATACTCGATCTTGGGACTTTGTTATACTCCATTAGGGTCCTTTGTTATACTCGATCAGGGGAAATTGATATTCTCGATCAGGGGACTTTGTTATACTCGATCAGGGGACTTTGTTATACTCGATCTGGGGACTTTGTTATACTCGATCAGGGGACTTTGTATTTACTCGATTAGGGACATTGATATATTCGATCAGGTGCCTTTCTTATACGAGATCAGAGGACTTTGTTATACTCGATAAGGGGACTTTGATATTCTCGATCAGGGGACTTTGTTATACTCGATCAGGTGCCTTTCTTATACTCGATCAAGGGGGCTTTGTTATGCTCCATGACGGGACTTTGTTATACTCGATCATGGGACTTTTTGTTTATACTAGATCAGAGGACTTGTTATACTCGACCCGGGGACTTTGTTATACTCCACTAGGGTCCTTGTTATACTCGATCAGGGGACAGTTATGCTCGATTAGGGACTTTTGTTATACTTCCGACCAGGGGACTTTGTTATTATACTCGATCAGGGACTTTGTTATACAAGATTAAGGTACTTTTGTTATACTCGATCTTTGGGGCTTTGTTATACGCCATTAAGGTCCTTTTTGTTATAATTGATCAGGAATTTGTTATAATCAACAGGGATCCTGTTATACTCGACCAGGGGGCCTTTTGTTATACTCGATAAGGCCTTTTATACTGATCATGGACTTTGTTATACTCGACCAAAGGACTTTTGTTATACTCGACCAGGGCCTCTTTTTAACTCGATGAGGGGTTTTGTTAAACCTGATCAGGTCTTTGTTATACTCGGCGACGGATCTGTTATACTCGATCAGGGGGATTCTTGTTATACTCGATCAGAGGACTTTGTTATACTCGATCTTGGGACTTTTGTTATACCTTATATTAGGTCCTTTTTGTTATACTCTCAATCAGGGGACTTCCGTTATACTCGATCAGAGTGACTTTGTTATACTCGATCTTGGGACTTTGTTATACTCATTAGGGTCCTTTGTTATACTCGATCAGGAAATTGATATTCTCGATCAGGGGACTTTTGTTATACTCGATCAAGGACTTTGTTATACTCGATCAGGGGACTTTTGTTATACTCTCGATCTTTTGACTTTGTTATAATACGCCATTAGGGTCCTTTGTTATACTCCATTAGGGCACTTAGTTATACTCGATCAGGGTACTTTGTTATACTCGATCAGGGGACTTTGTTATACTCGATCTGGGGACTTTGTTATACTCGATCAAGGACTTCGTTATACTCGATCAGAGGACTTTGTTATACTCGATCTTGGGACTTTGTTATACTCCATTAGGGTCCTTTGTTATACTCGATCAGGGGAAATTGATATTCTCGATCAGGGGACTTTGTTATACTCGATCAAGGGACTTTGTTATACTCGATCTTTTGACTTTGTTATACGCCATTAGGGTCCTTTGTTATTCTCCATTAGGGCACTTAGTTATACTCGATCAGGGTACTTTGTTATACTCGATCAGGGGACTTTGTTATACTCGATCTGGGGACTTTGTTATACTCGATCAGGGGACTTTGTATTACTCGATTAGGGACATTGATATTTTCGATCAGGTGCCTTTGTTATACGAGATCAGAGGACTTTGTTATACTCGATCAGGGGACTTTGATATTCTCGATCAGGGGACTTTGTATATACTCGACTAGGGACATTGATATATTCGATCAGGTGCCTTTCTTATACTCGATCAAGGGGGCTTTGTTATGCTCCATGACGGGACTTTGTTATACTCGATCATGGGACTTTGTTATACTAGATCAGAGGACTTTGTTATACTCGACCCGGGGACTTTGTTATACTCCATTAGGGTCCTTTGTTATACTCGATCAGGGGATATAGTTATGCTCGATTAGGGGACTTTGTTATACTCGACCAGGGGACTTTGTTATACTCGATCAGGGGACTTTGTTATACAAGATTAAGGTACTTTGTTATACTCGATCTTGGGGGCTTTGTTATACGCCATTAGGGTCCTTTGTTATACTCGATCAGGGGAATTTGTTATAATCAACAGGGGATCCTGTTATACTCGACCAGGGGCCTTTGTTATACTCGATAAGGGGCCTTTTTTATACTCGATCATGGGACTTTGTTATACTCGACCAAAGGACTTTGTTATACTCGACCAGGGGCCTCTTTTTAACTCGATCAGGGGGTTTTGTTAAACTCGATCAGGGGTCTTTGTTTTACTCGATCAGGGGACTTTGTTATACTCGATCACGGGATTTTGTTATACTCGATCAGGGGGTTTTGTTAAACTCGACCAGGGGCCATTGTTATACTCGATAAGGGGCCTTTGTTATACTCGATCAGGGGGCGTTGTTATACTCCATTAGGGTCCTTTGTTATACTCGATGAGGGGACTTTGATTTACTCGATCAGGGTCCTTTCTTATACTCGATCAGGGGACTTTGTTATAAGCGATCAGGGGACTTTGTTATACTTGATCAGGGGTGTTTGTTTTACCCGATCAGGGAACTTTTTATACTCGATCAGGGGACTTTGTTATACTCGACCAGGGGCCTTTGTTATACTCGATAGGGGGCCTTTGTTATACTTAATCATAGGACTTTGTTATACTCGACCAGAGGACTTTGTTATACTCGACCAGGGGGCTTTTTTATACTCGATTAGGGGGTTTTGTTAAACTCGATCAGGGGGCTTTCTTATACTCAATCAGGGCACTTTGTTATAGAGGACCAAGGGAATTTGTTATACTCGATCAGGGGACTTTGTTATACTCGTTCAGGGGACTTTGTTATAACCGATCAGGTGACTTTGTTGTAATCGATCAGCGGACTTTGTTATACTCAATCTGGGGGCTTCTTTATACTCGAGCTTGGGACTTTGTTATGCTCGATCAGGGGACTTTATTATACTCGATCAGGGGACATTGTTATTTTCGACCAGTGGCCTTTGTTATACTTGATTCGGGGCCTTTGAAATACTCGATCATGGGACTTTGTTATACTCGACCAGGGGATTTTGTTATACTCGACCAGGGGGCTTTTTTATACTCGATGAGGGGGCTTTGTTCTACTCGATCAGAGGGCTTTGTTATACTTGATCAGGGACTTTGTTTTACTCTACCAGGGGGCTTTTTTATATTCGATGAGGGGGCATTGTTATACTCGATGAGGGGACTTTGTTATACTCGATGACGGGAATTTGTTATACTCGACCAGGGGACTTTGTTATACTCGATCTTGGGACTGTGTTATACGGCATTAGGGTCCTTTGTTATATCGATTAGGGCACTTAGTTATACTTGATCAGGGGACTTTGTTATACTAGATTAGGGGGCTTTGCTATACTCGACCAAGGGGCTTTTTCATACTCGATCAGGGGGTTTTGTTAAACTCGATGAGAGGAATTTGTTATACTTGTTCATGGGATTTTGTTATACTTGACGAGGGGCCTTTGTTATATTCGACAAGGGGACTTTGTTATACTCGATTATGGGACTTTTTTATACTCGACCAAAGGACTTTGTTAGACTCGACCACGGGGCTTTTTTATACTCGATCAGAGGGTTTTGTTAAACTCGATCAGGGGTGTTTGTTTTACTCGATCAGGGGACTTTGTTATACTCGATCAGGGGACTTCGTTATACTCGATTATGGGACTTTGTTATACTCGACAAAAGGACTTTGTTATACTCGACCAGGGGCCTTTGTTATACTCGATAAGGGGCCTTTGTTATACTCGATTATGGGACTTTGTTATACTCGACAAAAGGACTTTGTTATACTCGACCAGGGGCCTTTGTTATACTCGATAAGGGGCCTGTGTTATACTCGATCATGGGACTTTGTTATACTCGACCAGGGGCCTTATTTATACTCGATCAGGGGTTTTTGTTAAACTCGATGAGGGGGCTTTGTTATACTCGATCAGGGGACATTGTTATACCCGACCAGGGGCCTTTGTTATATTCGAAAAGGGGCCTTTGTTATACTCGATTATGGGACTTTGATATACTCGACCAAAGGACTTTGTTATACTCGATCAGGGGACTTTAGAATACTCGGCAGGGGACTTTGTTTTATTCGACCAGGGGACTTTGTTATACTCGATCAGGGGGATTTGTTATACTCGATCAGCGGACTTTGTTATACTCGATGAGGGGACTTTAGTATACTCGATCAGGGGCCTTTGTTATACGCGATAATGGGACTTTGTTATACTCGATCAGGGGACTTTGTTATACTCGATGAGGGGCTTTATTGTACTCGATAAGGCGACTTTGTTAAACTCGATCAAGGGTGTTTGTTTTACTCGATCAGGGGACTTTGTTATACTCGATCAGGGGACTTTCTTATACTCGACCAGGGGACTTTCTTATACTCGACCAGGGGACTTTGTTATACTCGATCAGGGGGCTTTGTTATACTCGATCAGGGGACTTTGTTATACTCGATCAGGGGAATTTGTTATACTCGATCATGGGTTTTTGTTATACTCGACCAGGGGACTTTGTTATACTCGTTCAGGGGGCTTTTATATACTCGATCAGGGGTTTTTCTTAAACTCGATGAGGGGGCTGTGTTATACTCGACCAGGGGACTTTGTTATACTCGACCAGGGGGCTTTTTTATACTCGATGAGGGTATTTTTTAAAGTCGATGAGGGTCTTTGTTATACTCGATCAGGGGACTTTGTTATGCTCGACCAGGGGACTTTGTTATACTCGACTAAAGGACTTTGTTATACTCGACCAGGGGCCTTTTTTTACTCAATCAAGGGGTTTTGTTAAACTCAATCAGGGGTGTTTGTTTTACTCGATCAGGGGACTTTGTTATACTCGATCACGGGATTTTGTTAAACTCGACCAGGGGCCATTGTTACACTCTATAAGGGGCCTTTGTTATACTCGATCATGGGACTTTGTTATACTCGACCAGGGGACTTTGTTATACTCGACCAGGGGGCTTTTATATGCTCGATCAGGGGGTTTTCTTATACTCGATCAGGGGGCTATGTTATACTCGATCAGAGGACTTTGTTATACTCGATCAAGAGGCTTTGTTATACTCGATCAGCGGACTTTGTTATACTCGATCGGGGGGCTTTGTTATACTCGATCTTGTGACTTTGTTATACTCGATCAGGGGACTTTAGTATACTCGATCAGGGGACTTTGTTATACTCGACCAGGGGGCTTTTACATACTCGATCAGGGGGTTTTGTTAAAGTCGATAAGTGGGCTTTGTTATACTCGATCAGGGGACTTTGTTATACTTGGCCAGGGGACTATGTTATATTCGACCAGGGGGCTTTTTTATACTCGATGAGGGGGCTTTGTTATACTCGATCAGAGGGCTTTGTTATACTCGATAAGGGACTTTGTTATACTCGACCAGGGGGCTTTTTGTACTCGATGAGGGGGCTTTGTTATACTCGATCAGGGGACTTTGTATATACTCGACTACGGACATTGTTATATTCGATCAGGTGCCTTTCTTATACTCGATCAGTGGTCTTTGTTATACTCGATGACGGGACTTTGTTATACTCGATCAGGGGACTTTGTTATACTCGATCAGAGGATTTTGTTATACTCGATCTTGGGACTTTATTATACTCCATTAGGGTCCTTTGTTATACTCGATCAGGAGACTTTGATATTCTCGATCAGGGGACTTTGTTATACTCGATCAGGGGACTTTGTTATACTCGATCAAGGGACTTTGTTATACTCGATCAGGGGACTTTGTTATACTCGATCTTCTGACTTTGTTATACTCGATCTTGGTACTTTGTTATACTCCATTAGGGTCCTTTGTTATACTCGATTAGGGCACTTAGTTATACTCGATCAGGGGAATTTGTTATACTCGACCAGGGGCCTTTGTTATATTCGAAAAGGGGCCTTTGTTATACTCGATTATGGGACTTTGATATACTCGACCAAAGGACTTTGTTATACTCGACCAGGGGCCTTTGTTATACTCGATAAGGGGCCTGTGTTATACTAGATCATGGAACTTTGTTATACTAGAACTAGAACTAGAAAAATGCTAGTGACAGGGGGGAAGGAGGTTCAGAGGAAGAATAAAGGGAGGATGGAAGTGAATTTTAGAAGGAGAGAACAGGTGCAGTGGCTAAACACCGCTTGCGTGAGGGGGTAGGCAAAATGCCCTGAGGGTGCAACAATCACAATCAGGACGAGGCAGAGGGAGGGCGGGAGCAGGTCCGGGCAAGCAAAGGGCCAACGCGGGTGCTCTGGTTGTCGTCTAGCTTAGGCAGTGTTGGCAAAGCGGAGGAAGAACCGCCCCGCCACGGCGGCGGTGCAAGCCGAGAAGCGCAGGTGGACGGACGCACAGGCCACACACGAACAAATTAACAGAGAAGGTGAAAACATGGAAATTTTGCTAGTCGTAGGGTTGTTTGGAGAAAGAAGAAGGTAAAGTCTTTGAGCTATGTCAAAGAGGAAGAGAGCGAGTTGGAGGAAGGGTTTTGAATCGTTGAGCTTGAAATGTCAAAGTATTCATAGTAAGGAAGGATGAGCGTATCGTAGGAGAGTTTTTAGTAATAGCAGCAGACAGATTTGAGCTTTTTTGT
Source organism: Homarus americanus (assembly GCF_018991925.1). NCBI lineage: Eukaryota > Metazoa > Arthropoda > Malacostraca > Decapoda > Nephropidae > Homarus > Homarus americanus. The sequence continues at coordinate 7,014 of NW_024729532.1, read as the reverse complement.
CAAATTATGAACGGAGACGAGAATGAGATATAGGCTGAATGGTTTCAGTCTTGAGTTAGGTCGATTTTATTGAGAATTGGATGTCACAGACGTTGGGTATGTTTTGATTTGTTTCTGAGAGTTGTGGGTCTTTCAGCTATGTCAGAGAGAGTTGGAGGAAGAGTTTTGAATCTTTGAGCTTGAAATGTCAAAGTATTCGTAGTAAGGAAGGATGAGTGTATCGTAGGAGAGTTATTTAGTAATAGCAGGGGACAGATTTGAGCTTTGTCAAATTGTGAACGGAGATGAGTGAGATATAGGTTGTTTGGTTTCAGTCTTGAGTTAGGTCGATAATGTTGACAGTGGCTGGTATAGAGGTTGGGTATGTTTGATTTGGTTTTGGAGAGTTGTGGTGTTATGAGAGGCTTTGTCTGGCGGGGGTGTTGTGTTTGGAGATTGGTTGTGGGAGGGGGGGGAGTTTGTGTTTGGGGATTGGCGGGGGTGGAGGTTGTATGTTGATTTGAGGTGAATTAGAATTGCTTAGGGGGGGTTGTTGTGTGAGTGTGTATGCGTTTGCGTGGAAATGTAGTAAGGGGAGAGGGGGAGGGTTAGGATAATTGTTATAAGGTCAGGTATGGTTCGGTTGTCGGGAGGAGGGGAGAGGAGAGGAGAGGAGAGGGGAGGCGAGGAGAGGAGAGGGGGACTTAGGAGGTTGTTTTGACCGTGAGGTATGGAATAGATTCCTTAGGTGTGATATGATTTGTGTTGCTAACGAATAGTTGTATTGAGTCAGGTTTTTTTTTTTTTTTTTTTTTTTTTTTTTAGGAGGGTCGAAGGGCTTGTTAGAAAGGTCGGGTATATTAAGTTTTTTTTGGGGTGTTGATTAGTGAATGGATAGTGAGTTAGCTTTTTTTTTTTTTTTTTTTTTAGGAGGGATTGTGGTAAGATTGTAAGCGTTTTTCTTTTGGGAGGATTGAAGGTGTTGATTAGTGATTGGATGGAGAGCGTATTTTTTTTTTTTAAGAGGGATTGTGAGTAAGATTTGGGTGGGTTAAGTTTTTCTTTTGGGAGGATTGAAGGTCTTGTTAATGGTTGGCAGAGTTGGGTTAATTATTGCATTCTTTCTTTCCTTTGGCTTGTAAAGGACTTCTGCAATTGCGTGGTAGGCTCTTGCAGGTATTGTGAGTTGGAGTTAATTATTGCATTCATTCTTTCCTTTGGCTAGTGGAGACTTCTGCAATTGCGTGGTAGGCTCTTGCAGGTATTGTGAGTTCTGGTCCCATACTTGAGAGAGGGTTTGTGTACAGGTACAATGCACCCCTCCCCGACCTTATTGGCTAAGGGAGGCGTTCATGTCATCTGTATGTTGGTACCATTCTTTGTTAGGTACACCTCTCCGACCTTATTGGCTAAGGGAGGTGCCCATAAAACAGTGTTGGTAACATTCTTGAGGGAAAGGGCTTGCGTGCAGGTACTGTGCACCTCTCCCCGACCTTATTGGCTAAGGGAGACGTACACGTCATCTGAGTTAGTATGGGATGGGTAAGTTAGGTATTTGTTTTGGGAGGAGTGATAGGGTGTGGTTAGTTAATGGTAGAATGGTTATTTCTTATTTTGTGTGGGATTGCTAGTAACGGCTGGGTATGTTAGGTTTTTATTTTTGGGGGGATTGTTAGGGTGTGGTTAGTTGAAGTGGTAGAATGGTTATTTTTATTTTATTGGGATTGCTAGTATGGGATGGGTAAGTTAGGTATTTGTTTTGGGAGGAGTGATAGGGTGTGGTTAGTTAATGGTAGAATGGTTATTTCTTATTTTGTGTGGGATTGCTAGTAACGGCTGGGTATGTTAGGTTTTTATTTTTGGGGGGATTGTTAGGGTCTTTTCTTTCTTTTTTAGGGGGGGAAGAGTTAGTGCAGGTTGAGTGGGTTAGATTTTTTTTTTTTGTCGGAGTGGTCTTGAGTTTGAGTTGGGGGCGTGGGGTTTGGAGTGAGGGGGGGGGGAGGAGGGAAGTTGGGCAAGTCAGGTAAGGTTAGGTTAGGTTGATTGGGTTAGGTTGGGTGGGAATCGTTGGGTGTGGGTTAAGGAGAGGTTAGGTTTAATTTGGGGGGAAATTGTTGGGTGTGGTTATAGGGAAGTTATTAATATAAGGGAGGTGGGAGGGGAGTGTTTGGTCTGTTTAGTATGGAGGGATTTCTGTCTCTGAATCTGCGTGGGAGTATGATGTTGTCGAAATAATCTTGCCATTGAGGGTAAGTAGTGAGGAGTGATTCTATTTGTTTGTCACCTAGTTGTCTCCAGTAGATGTTAAGTGGGGAGAGGGAGCTGAGTTCATGTAGATGACTATTTCGGGTGAAGGATGACCAGTGTGTGTTATGGATGAATCTTAGTGCTTTGTTTTGTATGACTTGAAGTTTCTTGGCGCTTGATGGTGGTGCTAGCTGGAGTGTGTTAGGTGCATAAGTCAATAGTGGGCGTATGAGGGCTTTGAATAGGTGTGTTTTGGTTTTGATTGATGCGGTTCTGAATCTGTATATATTCCCGAGTGTTTTGTTTGCGATCAAAGCCTTCATATTGGTGTGTAGTGTCATGGTGGGGGTGTCGTTGAATGTGACTCCTAGGATTGTGTTTGTTCGTTTGATAGTTATAGGTGAAGGGTAGGCGATGTAGGGGTTTAGGTAAATGTGACGTGGTTGTCGTCTTTTGGTGCCGAAGTAGGTGATTTGTGCTTTGTTCGGGTTGGTTTGTATTCGCCATCGGAGTTCCCATTGTGTAACTTGTTCGAGTTCCCTGTGTGCTTTGTCTGTTAGGTGATCAAGAGTTCTGTGTCTGACTAGTTGGGTTACATCGTCGGCGTACTGTATTGTCAGAGTCGATGTGTAAGGGGTCGGGTAAGTCGTTTGTGTAAAGAATGTATAGTGTTGGGGACAGGACTGATCCTTGTGGGACTCCTGCATGCAGTGTGAAGTGGTCAGAGTAGGCAGGTGTGACTTTTATCCTCATTTTTCTGTCTGTTAGGAAGTTACATAGTAATTGTTGTGATTTTTGAGGGAGGTTAAAATTGGTGCATATCTTGTACTTTAATCCATCGTGCCAAACTGTGTCGAAGGCTTTTTGTACGTCTTTTGTAATGAGTGCTATCTTGTATGCATCTTTGTTCATGTGGAGGTAGTTTGTGATTATATTGAGTGCGTCTTGAGTTGAGTGGTGTGCTCTGAAGCCGAACTGCTTGTAGGACAGTAGTTGTTCATCTTCAAGGTGGTATCTGAGGCGGGTGTTGTATAGTCTTTCAAAAGTTTTGCCTAAGACTTCTAGTATGCTGATCGGTCTGTAGTTTTGAGGATCTGTTGGGTTTTTGTTTGGTTTAGGTATCATGACGGCTGTGGCTGTCTTAAAGAGCTTTGGGAAGTATCCTGTAGCCAGTTGGGTGTTGTAGAGGTATGTAATGGCTGTGATTGTTTCTGGGGGCAGGTGCTTCAGGATTGCTTGACCAATATTGCTGTCACCTGGTGTTTTCTTTTTGGTTTTGTCCAGTGCTTGTGCGACTTCTGTTGGGGTGAAAGGAGCAGTGAGGGTGTGGTCCTGTGTGAGAGTGGAGGTATCTATTGTGTTGTCAGGAGTTGTTCTGTCGTGAAGTGTTTGCATGTGTGTGGTGATGTTGTTTATGTGGTTTAAGATGTACCTTTGTTGTGTGGGGGGGGTGTGGGTGGAAAATGTGTTCCCAGTGTTGTTTTAGTGTTTGTGCTACGTCGGCTGGCTCATTGATTTTCCTACCATTTACTAGCAGGTGATCAAAGGGGGGTTTTGCAGTTCCTTTCAGCTTGGCGATCCTTTGCCAAAATTCTCGGGGGTTATGTGTTCTGTGTTCCTGGGCAGCCTCTACGAGTTTTGCCCAGTGAACCTCATGATCTTGACGGAGGCTATGGATGATGTGTGTTCTTAGTGTGGAGATGTCTGTGTAAACTGGTGCTAGGTTAAGTTTGTTTAGTTCGAATCGTGTCCTGTAGCAGTGAAGTAGGCGTTGAGTTCTTATGGAGGGTGTGAAAGAGTATTTTTTCTTGAACCGGTGTTTAGGAATGTGGGTATCTGCTATGGCGGTGATAGTGTTGAAAAGGTGTGTCCAGGTTTCCTCAATCATCCTAGTGGGTTGGTGTTCGAGGTTGAGTGTGTATTGTTGTTCAGAGAGTGTGGTTTTGAAGGCATCCCAATCTGCGTGTTGATACTGGTATTGAGGTGAGGTTGTTGGGAGGAGGATGGGATTGTTGGAGAGGTGAAGAGTGATGGGAATGTGGTCTGAGCCTGATAGGGGGCCGGGAGTGATGTAGTGTTGGAATTGGAGGGCAGGGGTGTTGGTGATGACGATGTCTGGAGTGCCTTTGCCGTGAGCAGCGTAGAATGTGGGGAAGAAAGGGCCAATGTGGTGAAGGTTTTTGTGAGTGACCAAAGCGTGTAGTTGTTGGCCAAGGGGGTCGATGCGGTTGTGTTGGAATGCGGTGTGGTGTGCATTGAGGTCGGCCATTAGTATTACAGGTAGGTGTGAGTTGTTAAAGATGGAGTTTAGGTCTGTGAAGGGGATACGCGAGTTAGGTCTTGAGTATGTTGTGCAGATGATAATCTGTCCGTGTTGAGTGTCGATCTTGGCGGCCATGAAGTGTTTGAAAGCAAAGTTGGTGATGAATTCGTGTTTCATGGAGGATCTGATGAGGATTGCAACGCCCTCGAATAGTTCGTGGGGTGATTGTCTGCTTGTGTAGCCGAAGTGCTTGATTTTTGTGTTTGTGCATGTTGAGTTAAGGAGGAGGATGTCTGGGTTGTGTTCTTGTATGAGGAGAGAGATGGCGTGTCTGTTTGAGTGATATGCTCTACAGTTGTATTGCATAATGGTGATCATGTTGTATAATTTGTTACTTATATGAGATTGAAATTCTGGGGTGCAGGGATGAGGTCTAACTTGTCGAGTGACTGTGAGCGAGGTCTGAGTGAGGTGTATGTAGGTGAGGGATGGGCGGTTACGTGACTGTGTGTGTCGGGGAGTCGGGAAGAGGAGTGGAGTGTGCTAGGTTCGTGTCGGGTTTGTTTCCTGTTTTCTTTGGGGTAGTGCCGAATAGATTTACTTTAATTATAGATTTAGTTGGATGTGTGTATTTTATAATTCTTTTGCAGTCAGGTGTGTAGGAAGAAAGGGGGGAGGTGTTCTTCCTCTTAGGTCTAGTGGTCTTGACCACCAGTTCAGTGGGGGGATGGGCAGCCATTTTATTCTTGGGAGTCTGAGGTGTTAGGGGAAGATTGGGTTTGGTTCGGATTTTTGTGGTCCGGGAGTTCATCGTAGTCGTGTGGGAAAAGTCAGGTGTAGGCAAGGTCAAGGTGGAGGGGTCGGGAGGTTTTGGACTGATTACTCCGGGGGGTGAGGTAATAGTAGGTTGGTGAGATAAGTCAGGTGTGGGCATGGCAGAAGTGGAGGGGCGGAGGGAGATTGCAGTGGTTTCTCTGGGGGGAGGGGGTGGCATGCTGGTCCGGTCAGGGATGGGGGCAGTGGGGAAGATGAGGTCGGGACCGGTTCTGAAGGAATCAGGAATGTGTATGGTAGGAAGGCCGTTCTCCCTCAAACCATCAATTGCCAGTTTCAGAAAAAGAGACCTGTTTCCGTTGCTTAGGGTATGTGCCAGAAGTATGATGGTGGTGATTTTTGCATCCATGTCGGAGGAGGGTGGGGGGGCGGTCACGTTGTTGGTCCAGCAAGTGCGGGTGGGGAGGGTCGTGGCAGTAGGGAGTGAGTGGTGGGGAGGTGGAGGTGGTGCTGTGGGGGGTGCTGTAGGAGGTGAAGGTCGGCGGGGAGGGAGTGGTGTTGTGCTATTGTCGAGTCTGATTTTGCACTTGTTGCTGATGGCAGCGTGAGGGCCTTTACAGTTGCAGCATTTAGTTACCGTGGCAGTGCAGTTTCGGTATGAGTGGCCTTGATTGGCACACTTTGAGCAAGTTATTGTGTTACTGCAACGGTTGGTGTTGTGCCCGAATTAGTAGCAATTGAAACATTGGTGTACATGTATGAAGTGTTGGAATTCAATGTCTCTTGAGGGGATGATATTGCTGCCGATTTTTATTCCGTATGATTTTAATTTGATGGCGTCAGTTTGAGTAGCCGTAGTGATTTTTAACATGGGGAGAGTTCCCATCCGGGCTGCATATGTCATTTGGGGGGTGTTTTGTGAGTTGAGGTCTGTCAATAGGTTAGGGTTGTCAAGGATCTGAGGGATGACTTTTCTACATATGAGGGTGCATTTTGTGCGGTATTCGGGTGAACTGAGGACCGTTAGGCCATTGTCCCTCAGTCTGTTGTTCATTGCTGGGGAGTGGAATAGGTCGGCATCTTCATCAGTTTGTACAAATATTTTGATAATGTCGTCATTGGTGAAGGAACGGATCTGAAATATACAGGTCAGCTGGAAAATAAGTGAGGCGAGGTCCATGCACGGTTGGATGGTACGGTCCACTTTAATTTTAATTGAAGGCATGTTAACTGTTTGAATTGGAGATTTATGGAGATCTCCCCTAACAGTCCCTAATTTCCTGCGCCCCTCACGTAGGGGAGGCCCTGCACTATCATAAGGGTCCCCAGGCGTATCGGCAGGCTGTGCTGACCCTCCACCCTTCACACAAACACGCACTAGCGAGGTGTGGGGACAGAGGGCGTTTCCAGACGAATACTCCCCTGTACGTCAGCTGACAGGGGAATAGGTCCTTTCACGGCACGGAAGAGAAGGATTAGAGTAGAAGAAAAAGGTCTGAAAACTCACTGCCGACTCTCTCTTCACACCAAGCCCCTCAGCAGCATTCGGGGTTCCTAAGGGAGGTCCGATACTGTAGGAGAGGCTCAATGTGTTGATCGAATCAACAGAATTGTCAGTTGGAGAATTGAAGTCAGGTGCTTTGGTTTTCCAAGGTACGTGGGAAGGTGGGATAGGTCCAATGACTAGCCAATCAGCTGTGTCTGTTCCTTCTCCGACTTCCACTTCGCTCTGTGACTGACTGCTACTGCTC
>NW_024729531.1:0-5445 GCF_018991925.1 Homarus americanus | reverse complement strand
AAATGCACCTAACCCAACCTAACCTAACCTAACCCAACCCATCCCGACCCAACCCAACCTCATCCCAACCCAACCTAACCTAACCCAACCCAACCTAACCTAACCTAACCTAACCTAACCTAACCTAACCTAACCTAACCTAACCTCTAACACTGAAAATCAGTGTTTTGAAAATAAATTAGTGTTTTTTAAAAATAGTAAAACCAACTAAAATGCACCTAACCCAACCTAACTTAACCCAACCCAACCCAACCCAACCCATCCCAACCCAACCCAACCTATCCTAACCCAACCTAACCTATCCTAACCTAACCCAACCTAACCCAACCTAACCTAACCCAACCCAACCTAACCTAACCTAACCTAACCTAACCCAACCCAACCTAACCCAACCCAACACAACCTAACCTAACCTAGCCTAACCTAACCTAACCTAACCTAACCCAACCTAACCTAACCTAACCTAACCTAACCTAACCTAACCTAACCAAACCTAACATAACCTAACCTAACCTAACCTCTAACACTGAAAATCAGTGAAAAGAAGATAAAAATAAGTAAAATACATTGGTTTTTATCTAAAACTGAGTGTTTTTCGTGAAAATAAGTAAAACTAACTAAAATTTACCTAACCTAACCTAACCTCACCTAACCTAAACTAACCTAACCTAACCTAACCCAACCTAACCCAACCTAACCCAACCCAACCCAACCTAACCTAAGCTAACCTAACCTAACCAAACCTAACGTAACCGAACCTAACCTAACCTAACCTAACCTAACCTAACCTAACCTAACCCAACCTAACCTAACCCAACACAACCCAACCCAACCCAACCCAACCTAACCTAACCTAACCTAACCTAACCTAACCTAACCTAACCTAACCTAACCTTACCTAACCTAACCTAACCTAACCTAACCTAACCTCTAATCATGAATATCAGTGTTTTGAAAAGAAATTAAGCGTTTTCCGTGAAAAGAAGATAAAAATAAGTAAAATACATTGGTTTTCATCTAAAACTGATTTTTTTTCGTGAAAAATAGTAAAACTAACTAAAATGCACCTAACCTAACCTAACCTAACCTAACCTAACCTAACCCAACCCAACCCATCCCAACCCAACCCAACCTATCCTAACCTAACCTAACCTAACCTAACCTAACCTAACCTAACCTAACCTAACCTAACCTAACCTAACCTAATCGTGAAATGAAGTAAAACTAACTTCAAAACAGAGTTCTTCAAAAGAAAACACGGCACATGTTTGAAAATATGTACAACTAACTAAAAAAGTGTTTTTGTAAGGAAATTCAACGATTTCCGTGAGTGTTTTTCGTGAAAAGAAGTAAAACTAACTAAAATTCACTTAACCTAACCTAACCTAACCTAACCTAACCCAACCCAACCTAACTTAACCTAACCTAACCTAACCTAACCAAACCTAACCTAACCCAACCAAACCTAACCTAACCTAACCCAACTCAACCTAACCCAACCAAACCCGGTTCAACCAAACCCAACCTAACCCAACCCAACCCAACCCAACTCAACTTACCCAATCCCACCTGGGTTCAGCGTTCCAACTCATTCTGTCTTAACTCATCTCCAATTTAACCTAACCCAACCTAGGTTAGGTTAGGTTACGTTACAGGGTTAGGTTATAGGCTAGGTTAGGTTAGGTTAGATTAGGCTTGGTACACCCCAGGCACACCTCTGATACCCTAGGTACACCTCCGATACTCCCAAGTACACCTCTGACACTTGCAGTACTCTTCTTGACACTCCCTGGTTCACCTCTGAAACTCCAAGGTACTCTCTGACAGTCCATGGTACACTCAGATATTCCCAGGTACACCTCCATATCCCAGGTACACCTCCGATACTCCCAGGCATCCCTTGAGACCCCAGGCACTCAACTGACACTCCCCTGGCACACCCTGACACTCCCTGGAACACCTACGATATTCCCAGGCACACCTCTCCACACCCCAGGCACAACTCTGACACTCCCCATGTATTCCTCTTCTTGACACCCCTTGCACACATCTCACACCCCATGCACACCCTGCATACCCCCCCACACCTCTGACTCTCCCAGGTACACCTCTTTACTCCCTGGTTCTCCCTGACACTCCCCAGGCACACCCTCTGGCACTCCCCAGGCACACTTCTGACACTCCCCATGCACACCCCATACACACCTAGGTGCACACCTCTCTCACACTCCCAGGCACTCCCTGTGACACTCCCTGGTGCCTCTGACACTCCTCTGTGCCACACCTCTGGACACCTGCAGGTACACCCTAAGGCCCCAGGTACTCCACTGACATTCCCTGGGGTTACACCCTCTGACACTCCCAGGTACACCGCTGACACTGCCAGGTACACCTCCGACACCTGGTGTACACCTGACACCCCAGGTACACTTTCACACTCCCCAGGTACACCTCTCCATTAAACCCAGGTACACCCCCACACTGGTGGCACACCTCTGACACTTAAGTACTCCACTGACATTCCATGGTACACCTCTGACACTGCCAGTACACCTCTGGACAATCCCAGGTACCCTGTGACACCCCAGGTACACCTCCGACACTCCCCAGGCACACTTCTCACACCCCAGGTACACCTCTGACACTCCCAGGTACATCTCTGACTCTCCCAGGCACCCCTGACACTGCCAGGTATACCCCTGACAATCCCAGGTACTCCTGTGTCACCCTGTGCACACCTCTCCGACACTCCCAGGCACACCTCTGAGGCCCCCAGGTGCACCTTCGATATTCCCAGGTACACCTCGATATTCCAAGGCAGCACCTGATACTCCCAGGTACACCTCTGACAATCCCAGGTGCTCCTGTGTCACTCCCAGGCACACCTCCTCCGACACCCCAGGTACACCTCTGACACTCCCAGGAACACCCTGGATATTCCCCAGGCACAATTTCTGACACTCCCCAGGTCCGCTCTGACACTCCCCATGTACAACACTGTTACCCCAGGTAAACCTCCGATACCCTAGGTACACCTTCACTCCGTGCACACCCTGACACCCTAGTATTCTCTGACACTCCCCTGCAAGCACCACTGACACCCCAGGTACACCCTCAAACACTCCCTGTTACACCCCTCAGACACTCCCAGGTACACCTCTTTCACTGCTGGTTCTCCCCTAACACCCCAGGTACACCCCACACCCCAGGCACACCCCAGATACTCCCCAGGCACACCCATGACACTCCCTGGTACACCTCAGCCACTTCTAGGTACACCTCTCAGCACTGCAAGTACACCCCAGACACTCCCAGGTACTCCTCAGACACTCCCAGGCACACCTGGACACTCCCAGGCGTCACTCCCCTGACACTCCCAGTACACCGCCAGACACTGCCAGGCACACCACCGACACCCCACACACTGTCGAGACCCCAGGCACACCTCTGACACTCCCCATGTACCCACTGACACCTCACACCTCGACTGCACCTCAGACATCTCCCAGGCACCTCAGACACCTGTGCGCACACCTCTCACACACTCAGGCACACTTCACACCCCAGCCTGCACCCCCTGACACTCCTGGCACACCCCATCTCACGAGGCACACCTCAGACATTCTCAGACACCCCAGGTACAGCTCAGACACTCCCCAGATACACTTCACTCCTAGGTACATTTACAGGTATTTTCTGACACTCCCAGGTACTTCTTACCGACACCCTAGGTATCAGCCTTCACTCTCTGATGCTCTTCTTAACACCCACACTGCTGGCACACCCTCACTGCTGGCCCCAGGCACACACTCCAGGCACACCCCAGGCACCAGGCCTGACTCCCACCTGACATCCCCGGCACACCTCGACACTCCCAGGACATCCCACACTCCCAGGCAACCTCCCCCAGGCCTGACCTCTGCACATCTCCGACACGGTAGCCTGACCCCCTGGCCTTCCCAGGCAGCGCCTTCCGACACCTTGCAGCAGCTACTGCAGACATCTCCCAGGCACACAGGCACAATCAGACATTCAGGCACCTCTGGGAGTGTCAGAGGTGTAAGGGGGAGTGTCTGAGGTGTACCTGGGAGTGTCAGAGGTGTACCAGGGAGTGTCAGAGGAATACCTAGGAGTGTCAGAGGTGTACCTGGGAGTGTCAGAGGTATACTTAGGCGTATCGGAGGTTTACCTGGGAGTGTTGGAGTTGTACCTGGGAGTGTCGGAGGTGTACCTGGGAGCGTGAGAAGTGTCCCTGGGAGTGTCGGAGGTGTGCCTGGAAGTGTCGGAGGTGTAAAGGGAGTGTCAGAGGTGTACTTGGGAGTGTCAGAGGTGTACCTGGGAGGCCGGGGCGGTGTACCTGGGAGTGTCTGAGGTGTACCTGGGAGCATCGGAGGTGTACCTATAGGAGGTCAGAGGTGTACCTGGGAGTGTCAGAGGTGTACCTGGGAGTGTCAGAGATGTACCTCGGAGTTCCAGAGGTGTATGTGGGAGTGTTGGACGTGTACCTAGGAGTGTCAGAGGTGTACCAGGTAATGTCAGTGGAGTACCTGCGAGTGTCAGAGGTGTACCTGGGAGTGTCAGAGGTGTACCTGGGAGTGTCAGAGGTGTACCTGGGAGTGTCTGGGGTGTACCTGGGAGTGTCTGGGGTGTACCTGGGAGGTGGTGTACCTGGGAGTGTCTGAGGTGTACCTGGAAGTGTCAGAGGTGTACCTGGGAGGTTAGAGGTACCTGTGAGAGTCTGGGGTACCTGGAGTGTCTGGGGGTTTACCTAGGAGTGTCTGAGGTAAAATGATTGTCTGAGGTGTTCCTGGGAGTGTCAGAGTTGTACCTGGGAGTGTCAGGGGTGTACCAGGGAGTGTCAGTGGAGTACCTGGGAGTGTCAGAGGTGTACCTGGGAGTGTCGGAGGTGTACATGGAGTGTCAGAGGTGTACCTGGCAGTGTCAGCGGTGTTCCTTGTAGTGTCAGAGGTGTACCTGGGAATGTCAGAGGTGTACCTGGGCGTTTCTGAGGTGTACCTGGGAGTGTCTGAGGTGAACCCGGGAGTGTCAGAGAAGTACCAGGGAGTGTCACAGGAGAACCTGGGAGTGTGAGAGGTGTACCTGAGAGTGTGAGAGGTGTACCTATGAGTGTCTGAGGTGTACCTGGGAGTGTCAGAGGTGTACCTGGGAGTGTCTTAGGTGTACCTGGGAGTGTCTGAGGTGTACCTGGGAGAGTCAGGGGAGAACCAGGGAGTGTCAGGGGAATACCTAGGAGTGTCAGAGGTGTACCTCGGAGTTTCAGAGGTGTACCTAGGAGTATTGGAGGTTTACCTGGGAATGTTGGAGTTGTACCTGGGAGTGTCAGAGGTGTACTTTGGAGTATCGGAGGTGTACCTGGGAGTGTACCAAACCTAAAACTGAGTATTTTTCGTGAAAAGAAGTAAAACTAACTAAAATTCACTTAAC
>NW_024729530.1:0-22847 GCF_018991925.1 Homarus americanus | reverse complement strand
TCAGTGGCAGCCGTTCCGTTGTGTTAACTCACCTGGGAACCTCCCAGGCACACCACTGACACTCCCAGATCCCACCTGACACTCCCAGATACACCTCAGACACTGACAGAGCCTGCTTCGTGCTCCAGGTACCTCTCCGCTCCCAGTTACATCCCAGCATCCCAGGTACACCCTTACTCCCAGATACCTCTGGCTTGCTCCCAGGTGCACTCCCGGGTGCAGCCTCCCAGGTACACCTCCTGGCCTCCAGGTGCCTGTGACACTGCCAGATGCCCGACCTCCTAGGTCTCAGCTTTGTGCTCCTGATGCTCCTGGCTGGCTTGCTCCCGGGTGCCTTGACCTCCCAGGTACGCAGCCTGCCAGGTGCACCTCGAACACTGCCAGGTGCACCTTTGACACTCCCAGGTACCCCTGACCTTCAGGTACATCCCAGACTCTCAGGTGCACTGATACTCCAGGGTATACCTCCCAGCCTCTCAGGTGCCTCTGATACTTACAGGTATCACCTGCCTTGTACGGACTGGGTGCCCAGGCACTCCCAGGTGCACTTCTTGCTCTCTGGTGCACCTCAGAGACTCCCAGGAACACCTCCGGGCCTCCCAGGTGCCTCAAACACTCCAGGTGCCTCAGACACTCAGGTACCACCTAGACCTCCCAGGTGCACCTCTGACCTCCCAGGTACTGCTCTGACCTCCAGGTACACCTCTGACACTGCCTGTTGCTCACTCTCTCCCAGGTACGCCTCAGACACTCTCAGTTACACCTCAGACACTCCCAGGTGCACCTCAGGCTCCAGGTACCTCTGACCTCCCAAGTACACCGCACTCAGTTACACTGTTTCCAGGTACCCGCCTCCAGGCACTCTCAGGTGCACCTCGACACTCCCAGGTCCACCTCTGACACTCTCAGGTACACCTCAGACACTCTAGGTACCCTCAGACACTCCCACACCTCAGACACTCCCAGGTGCTCGAACTCAGACTCACTGCCAGGTGCCCACCTGAATCCTCCCAGGTACACCTCAGACACTCCCAGGTACACCTCTAGACACTCCAGGTACCTCAGTCACTCAGGTGCACCTCAGACTGCTCCCAGGTACCTCAGACACTCCAGGTACACCTCAGTCACTCTCAGGTGCACCTCAGACACTCCAGGTGCACCTCAGACACTCCCAGGTGCACCTGAGACACCTGGGTACCACTGACCTCCCAGATACACCTCTGACACTCCCAGATACCTCCAGACACTGACAGGTACCTTCCTGTCTCCCATTACCCTCTCCCACGCTCCCAGTTACACAGCCTCCCAGGTGCTCCTGACCTCCCTGGTACTCCTCTGACTCAGGTACACCTCAGACACTCCCAGATCACCACAGACACTCACAGGTACCTCACTCTGGGTACCTCTGACACTCCCAGGCACCTCTGACACTCCATGGTGCTCCTCTGACCTCCCAGGTACACCACTCCCAGGTTCACCTCGAACTCCGAGGTACACCTCAGACACTCCAAGTGCACCTCCAGACACTCCCAGGTGCCCTCTCTGCCTCCCAGTTACACCTCTGCCTGGTGCACCTGACCCTCCCAGGTGCCTCTGACTCCAGGTACCTCTGGCACTCCAGTTCAACCAGCATTCCCAGGTACTCCTCTGCCACTGCCAGGTAGCCTCAGACACTCCCAGGTGCACCTCAAGACCTCCAGGTGCACCTCGAACCTCCCAGGTACACCTCTGACACTGCCAGGTGCCTCAGCCTCCCAGGTATCAACTGGCCTCCCAGGTACCACCCCACACTCCCAGGTGCTCTGACACTGAGCACACCTCTGACACTCCCAGGTACACCACTGACACTGCCAGGTACCTCGGACACTCCCAGGTGTGCAACTGGCACTCCCATGCACCTGGCCTCCCAGGTGCACCTCCATACACCAGGTGCACCTCCAGACACTCCCAGGTGCACCTCCGAGCCTCCCAGGTGCACCCTGTCACTCTACTCCTGACACTCCCAGGTACACCTCTGACACTCTCAGGTGCCTCTGACACTCCCAGGTACACCTCGACGCTCTCAGGTTCGCTCTGACACTCCCACCTCTGGCTACCAGGTACACCTCGGGCTGCGTGCTCAACCCAACTTCTGGGTACACCTCAGCCTCCCAGGTGCACCTCCTGACCTCCCAGGTGCCTTTGACCTCCAGTTACCTCTGAGCACTCCAGGCTGCTCTGATGCTCCCAGGTACAACTCTGACACTCCCAGGTACAACTCAGACACTCCCAGGTACACCCCTGACCTTGGGTGCCTCTGACTTTCAGGTGCACATCGGCATCCCAGGTGCCCTCAGCCCAGGTGCCTCCAGGGCCACTCCCAGGTGCACCTGACACTCCCAGGTGCCTCTGACACTCTGGGCACCCACTCCTGATGCTCCCAGGTATGCCTCCGACTCTCCGGTGCACCTCTGACCTCCCAGGTACACCTCTGACCTCCCAGGTAGACACTCCCAGGTGCCTTCTGCTCTCAGGTGCCTCAGACACTCCCGCCTCAGACACTCCCAGGTGCACCTCAAACTCTCCCAGGTGCTCTGACACTCCCAGGTGCATGACACTCCAGGTGCCTCTGTGCGTCCCTGTCTGATGCTCCCAGGTACGCTCTGACACTCCAGGTACCATGAACCTCCCAGGTACCCCTGACACTCCGTGCCTCAGACACTCCCAGGTACACCTCCCAGCACTCCCAGGTACACCCCTGACACTCCCAGGTACACCTCAGACCTCCCAGGTACACCTGACTTGCTCCCAGGTATCCTCTGACACTCTCAGGTACACCTGATGCTCCCAGGTTCACCTCTGACACTCCCAGGTACCTCGGCCTCCCAGGTCACCCCTGACTTACACCCAGTACCCCAGACCTCCAGGTGCACTTCACTCAGGTACACCTCAGACACTCCCAGGTACACCTCAGACCTCCTGGTGCACCTCAAACACTCCAGGTGCACCTCAGACCTCCAGGGCACCTACGCCTCCCAGGTGCCTCCTGACCTCCCAGGTACAACTCTGACCTCCCTGGGCACCTCTGACACTCCCGGGCCTCCTCTGACCTCCCAGGTACACCTCCAGACACTCAGTTCACCTCAGACACTCCCAGGTACACCTCAGACACCCAGGTACACCTGACACTCCCAGTGCACCTCCGACACTCCCAGGTACACCTCAGAGCACTCCCAGGTACACCTCCGACCTCAGGTACACCTCGACTGCTCTCAGGTGCCACCTCCCGGCACTCTCAGGTGCACCTCTGACCTCCCAGGTGCCTCCTGACACTCCCAGGTGCACCTCTGGTCTCCCAGGTGCACCTCAGACACTCCCAGGTGCCTCAGACACTCCCAGGTGACTTCAGACACTCCCAGGTAAACCTCAGACACTCCCGGTGCCTCAGACTCTCCCACAGGCACTCCCAGGTACACCTCAGACACTCCCAGGTACACCTCAGTCACTCCCAGGTACACCTCGGGCCTCCCAGGTGCACCTCAGACACTCCCAGGTGCACCTCAGTCACTCTCAGGTGCCTCCAGACACTCCCAGGTGCACCTCCAGACACTCCCAGGTGCACCTCCAGGCACCTCCCAGGTACACCACTGACACTCCAGATACCCTATGACACTCCCAGGTCCACCTCAGACACTGACAGGTACACTTCGATACTCCCAGGTACCTCTCACGCTCCCAGTTACATCTCTGGCCTCCCAGGTGCCACTGACACTCCTGGTGCTCCTCTGGCACTCCAAGGTACCTCAGACACTCCAGGAACACCGGACACTCCACAGGTACCGTCTGACCTCTGGTACACCTCTGGCCTCCCAGGCACCTCTGACACTCCTGGTGCTCCTCTGCCTCCCAGGTACACCCTAAGACACTCCCAGGTTCACCTCAGACACTCCCGGGTACCTCAGACACTCCAAGTGCACCTCAGACACTCCCAGGTACACCTCAGACACTCCCAGGTACACCTGACACTCCCAGGTCACCTCTGACACTTCAGGTACACCTCCCAGCCTCCCAGGTTGTGACACTCCCAGGTACTGCAGCATTTCAGGCCTCTGACACTGCCAGGTACCTGGGCTCCCAGGTGCTCAGCCTCCGTGGACCTCAGACACTCAGGTGCACCTCAGGCACTCCCAGGTACCTCCAGACACCCCAGGTACACCTCACCTCCCAGTGCTCTCCTGGCCTGGTTCTTCTCCTGACTCCTCCCAGGTACACCTCAGACACTCCCAGTGCCTCAGGCACTCCCAGGTACCTCAGACACTCCCAGGTACACCTGACACTCCCAGGCACACCACTCCCAGGTGCTCCTCTGTCACTCCAGGTGCACCCCAGACACTCCCAGGTACTTCTCCCAGGTGACCTCTGATCTCCCAGGTACACCAGACACTCCAGGTAAACCCAGACACTCCCAGGTGCACCTCTGAGCACTCCCAGGTACACCTCTGACCTCCCAGGTGCACCTCTGACACGGTGCACCTCTGGCCTCCAGGTACCTCCCAGCCTCCCAGGTACCTCAGACACTCCCAGGTACCTCTCCCACACTGCCAGGTACCTCTCCTCCCCAGGTACCTCTGACACTCCCAGGTACACCTCTGACCTCCTAGGTGCCTCTGAGCACTCCCAGTTACACCTCTGGCACTGCCAGGTTCACCTCGAACACTGCCAGGTACACCTCCGTGCTCCCAGGTACACCTCTCACACTCCCAGGTACACCTCCTGCCTCCAGGTATTCCTCTGACACTCCCTGGTGCCTCCTGACCTCCCAGGTACTCCCTAACACTCCCAGGTACACCTCAGACACTCCCAGGTGCTCCTCTGACACCCCAGGTGCCTCAGACGCCTCCCAGGTACACCCCAGACACTCCCAGGTACACCTCTGGCACTCCCAGGTACCTCCGACACTCCCAGGTGCACCTCTGACACTCCCAGGTACACCTCTGACACTCCTCAGGTACCTCTGATACTCCCAGGTGCACACCTGCACTCCCAGTGCCCTCAGACACTCCCAGGTACACCTCAGAGCCTCCCAGGTACCTCCGACACTCCCAGATGTTGCCTCCCAGGTACCTCGCTTGCTCCCAGGTACACCTCAGACACTCCCAGGTACACCTCTCAGTCCCAGTGCATCTCGTGCCAGGTACACCATGACACTCCCAGGTACACCTCTGACACTCCCAGGTACACCCCTAACCCCTCCAGGTGCTCACTGACACTCCCAGGTGCTCTCTGACACCAGGTACCGCTGACACTCCAAGTACCTCAGACTGACAGGTGCCTTTGACATGCTCCCAGGTGCCTCTCCTCAGGTACACCTCTGACTGCCCGGAACACCTCAGGACACTCCAGGTACATCCTGACACTCACAGGTACACCTCTGACACTCTTAGGTGCACCTCTGACTCCCTGGTACTCCTCAGCCTCCCAGGTTGCACCTCGGACCTCCCAGGTGCACCTCCGACCTCCCAGGTACACCTCTGACCTCCCAGGTGCACCTCTGACACTGCCGGTGCACCTCAGACACTCCCAAGTATACAACTGACACTCCCAGGTACCACTGACACTCCCAGGTGCAAATCTGTGCTCCAGGTGCCCGCTTGCTCCCAGGTGCACCTCTGACACTCCCAGTACAACTCTGATGCTCCCAGGTGCCTCTCTGACATCTCAGGTATCAGACACTCCCAGGTACACCCCTGACACTCCCAGGTGCACCTCAGACACTCCCAGGTACACCTCTGACACTCCCAGGTACACTCTGACACTCCCAGGTACACCCCAGACACTCCCAGGTGCACCTGGCTTCTCCCAAGTGTCTTCTGACACTCAGGTACCCCCTGATCACTCCCAGGTATACCTCTGACATCCCGGGTACACCTCTGACCTCCCGGTACCCCCTGACACTCCCAGGTACACCCAGACACTCCCAGGTACACTTCTAACACTCCCAGGTACACCTCAGACACTCCCAGGAACCTCAGACACTCCCAGGTGCCTCAAACCTCCCAGGTGCACCTCTGACACTCCCAGGTGCACCTCTGACACTCCCAGGTGCCTCTGACACTCCCAGGTACATCCTGATGCTCCCAGGTACAACTCTGACACTCCCAGGTACAACTCAGACACTCCCAGGTACACCCTGACACTCCCAGGTGCACCTCAGGACACTCCCAGGTACCTCTGACACTCCCAGGTACACCTGACACTCCCAGGTACACCCCAGACACTCCCGGTACCTGACACTCCCAGGTACACCTCTGACACTCTCAGGTTACACCCCTGACCTCCCAGGCCTCCTGGCCTCCCAGGTACACCTCTGACACTCCAGGTACTGACACTCCCAGGTACCCCAGACACTCCCAGGTACACTTCAACACTCTCAGGTACACCTCAGACCTCCCAACACCTCTTTGCTCCCAGGTGCCCTCAGCCTCCAGTGCACCTCGAACCTCCCAGGTGCTCCTCCAGACACTCCAGGTGCTCTCGACACTCCCAGGTAACTCAGGCACTCCCAGGTACACCCCTGACACTCCCAGGTGCCTCTGACACTCCCGTGCACCTCTGATACTCCCAGGTATGCCTCTGACACTCCTAGGTACACCACCAGCACTCCCAAGTGCACCTCTGACACTGCCAGGTACACCTTAGACACTCCCAGTGTACAGCTGACACTCCCAGGTACCATTCACTCCCAGGTACACCTCTGACACTCCCAGGTGCCTCAGACACTCCCAGGTGCACCTCTGACACTCCCAGGTACACCTGATGCTCCAGGCCTCTGACACTCCGGTACACCATGACACTCCCAGGTACACCTCTGACTTGCAGGTACACCTAAGACACTTTGGTGGTACACCTCCGATACTCCCAGGTACACCTCCTGCCTCCCAGGTACCTCCTGACACTCCCAGGTACACCTCTGACACTCCCGGGTACCTCTAACACTCCCAGGTACCTCTGACCTCCCTGGTGCTCTCTGACCTCCCAGGTCACCTCAGACACTCCCAGGTACACCTCTGACCTTCCAGGTACACCTCTGACACTTCCAGGTACACCTCTGACACTCTCAGGTACACCTCTGACACTCCCAGGTACATCTCAGACACTCCCAGGTACACCCCTGACACTCCCATGTGCACCTCAGACACTCCCAGGTACACCCCTGACACTCCCAGGTACACCCCTGACACTCCCAGGTACACCCCAGACACTCTCAGGTATACCTCCCTGACACTCCGGTACCTCTCACACTCGCAGGTACACCTCTGACACTCCCAGGAACATCAGACACTCCCAGGTGCACCTCAGACACTCCCAGGTACACCACCTGACACTCTCAAGTGCCTCAGACACTCCCAGGTACACCTCTGACCTGCCAGGTACACCTCCAGACACTCCCAGGTCACCTCTGACCTCCCAGGTACAACTCTGTGCTCCCAGGTACCTCAGACACTCCCAGGTACACCTCCGACACTTCAGGTACATCCGACACTCTCAGGTACCACCTCTGACACACTCAGGTACCTCCCCAGACACTCCCAGGTACCTCTGCCACTCCCAGGTACACCTCTGACCTCCCAGGTACCTGGCTCCCAGGTACACCTCTGCCTCCCAGGTACCACCTCCAGACACTCCCAGGTACACCTCAGACTCTCCAGGTGCCTCAGACACTCCCAGGTACCTCAGACACTCCATGTGCACACTGTGCTCCCAGGTGCCTCAGACACTCCCAGGTACACTGAGCACTCCCAGGTACCTCTGGCTTCCTGGGTACACCCCAGCACTCCAGGTACACCTCAGACACTTCAGGTACACTTCTGACATGTCAGGTACACCTCTGACACTCCCAGGTACACCTCTGACACTCTCAGGTACCATGATACTCCCAGGTATACCTCTGACACTCCCAGGTACACCATGACACTCCCAGATACACCCTCGAACTCTGATGCCTCCCGATACTCCCAGGTACACCTCTCACACCTCCCAGGTACCTCAACACTCCCAGGTACACCTCAGACACTCAGGGCAACCTCTGACACTCAGGTACACCTCCTGACCTCCCAGGTACACCTCTGACCTCCCTGGTGCTCCTCTGAGCCTCCCAGGTACACCAAGACACTCCCGGTTACACCTCAGACACTCCCAGGTCCACCTCAGACACACCCAGGTGCACCTCCGACACTCCCAGGTACACCTCCGACACTCCCAGGTGCACCTCCGACACTTCAGGTACACCTCCGACACTCTCAGGTACCTCGACACTCTCCGGGTACCTCTGACACTCTCAGGTACCTCCACGCTCCCAGGTACACCTCTGACCCTCCCAGGTACTCCACTGGCACTCCCTGGTGCTCCTCTGACACTCCCAGGTACACCTCAGACACTCCCAGGAACACCACAGACACTCCCAGGTACCTCTGACACTCACAGGTACACCTCTGACACTCCCAGGTACACCTCCTGACCTCTCCCTGGTACTCCTCAGACACTCACAGTACACCTAAGACACTCCCAGATACATCTCAGACACTCCCAGGTACACCTGAGACACTCCAGTACACCTCAGACACTCCCAGGTACACCTCAGCCACTCCCAGGACACCTCTGAAACTCCCAGGTACACCTCAGACACTTCCAGTACACCTCCGACACTCCTCAGGTACACTTCTGACACTCTCGGTACACCTCTGACACTCCCAGGTACACCTCTGACACTCCTGGGTACACCTCGAACACTCCCAGGTACCTCAGACACTCCCAGGTACACCTCAGACACTCCCAGATCCTCAGACACTCCCAGGTACACCTCGAACACTCACAGGTACACCTCAGACACTCCCAGGTACACCTCAGACACTCCCATTGCACCTCAGGCACTCCAGGTACCTCAGACACTCCCATTTGCACCTCACACACTCCCAGGTGCACCTCAGACACTCCCAGGTGCCTCAGCCTCAGGTGCACCTCAGACACTCCAGGTGCACCTCAGACCTCCCAGGTACACCTCTGACAGTGCCAGGTACACTTCAGACACACCCAGGTATCCTGACCTCCCAGGTACACCACTGACACTCTCCAGGTACACCTCTGACCCCAGGTGCCTCTGACACCAGGTGCACCTCTGACCCCTCAGGTACAACTCTGGCCTCCCAGGTACAACTCTGACCTCCCAGGTACACCTCAGACACTCCCAGGTACACCTCAGACACTCCCAGGTACACCTCCGACACTTCAGTGCACCTCCGACACTCTCAGGTACACCTCTGACACTCTCAGGTACCTCTGACACTCCCAGGTACACCTCTGACACTCCCAGGTACACCTAAGACCTCCCAGGTACCTCAGACACTCCCAGGTACACCTCAGACACTCCCAGGTGCCTCAGACACTCCCAGGTGCACCTCAGACACTCCCAGGTACCTCCTGACACATAGGTACACCTCAGACACTCCCAGGTGTCAACCCCAGCCTCCCAGGTACACCACTGACACTCCCCTGGTGCCTCTGACACTCCCAGGTACACCTCTGACACTCCAGGTACACCACTGACACTGCCAGGTACCTCAGACACTCCCAGGTAGCCTGACTGACACTCCTCAGGTGCACCACCTGACACTCCCAGGTGCACCTCTGAACCTCCCAGGTGCCTCCTCAGCCTCCCAGGTGACCTCTGACACTCCAGGTACAACTCTGAAACTCCCAGGTGCAACTCTGACACTCCAGGTACACCTCATACACTCCCAGGTACACCTCAGACACTCCCAGGTACACCTGACACTCCCAGGTGCCTTCAGACACTCCCAGGTACACCTGACACTCCCAGGTACACCTCTGACACTCCCAGGTAAACCACTGACACTGCCGGTACACCTCGGACACTCCCAGGTATACCTATTGCTCCCAGGTACCACCTGACACTCCCAGGTGCCTCTGACCTCCCAGGTACACCTCTGACACTCCCAGGTGCACCTCTGACCTCCCAGGTACAACTCTGACCTCCCAGGTACAACTCTGACCTCCCAGGTACACCTCAAGCACTCCCAGGTACACCTCAGACACTCCCAGGTACACCCCTGACACTCCCAGGTGCCTCAGACACTCCCAGGCCTCTGACTCTCCAGGTACACCTCTGACACTCCCGGTACACCTGACACTCCCAGGTACACCCAGACACTCCCAGGTACACTTCTGACACCCACTCAGGTACACCTCCCAGCACTCCCAGGTCACCTCTGACCTCCCAGGTACACCTCTGACACTCCCAGGTACCTCTGACACTCCCAGGTACAACTCTGACCTCCCAGGTACCTCAGACACTCAGTGCCCCTCAGACACTCCCAGTGCCTCAGACACTCCCAGGTACACCTCAGACACTCCCAGGTACCTCCAGACACTCCCAGGTACCTCAGACTCTCCCAGGTGCACCTCAGACACTCCAGGTGCACCTCAGACACTCCCAGGTACACCACTCACACTGCCAGGTACCTCAGACACTCAGGTAACTGACCTCCAGGTACACCTGACACTCCCTGGTGCACCTCTGACACTCCCAGGTACACCTGACACTCCCAGGTACACCATGACACTGCCAGGTACGTCAGACACTCCCAGGTATACAACTGACACTCCCAGGTCACCCCAACACTCCCAGGTGCACCTGACCTCCCAGGTACACCTCTGACACTCCCAGGTGCACCTCCTGACCTCCCAGGTACACCCCGGCTCTCAGGTACCTGGCCTCCCACCTCCTGACACTCCCAGGTACACCTCAGACACTCCCAGGTACCTCAGCGAACCCCAGGTACCTTCAGACACTCCCAGGTGCACCTCAGACACTCCCAGGTGCACCTAGACACTCCCAGGTACACCACTGACACTGCCAGGTACACCTCAGACACTCCCAGGTATACAACTCGCACTCCCAGGTACACCACTGACACTCCTGGTGCACCTCCTGACACTCCCAGGTACACCTCCTGGCCTCCCAGGTGCACCACTGACACTGCCAGGTACACCTGAACACTCCCAGGTACCTCAGACACTCCCAGGTACACCTCGACACTTCCAGGTACACCTGACACCCCCAGGTACCCATTCAATCCCAGGTGCTCTGCTCCCAGGTACACCCCAGACACCACCAGTGCTTCTCTGACACTCCGGTACTTCTCTGATACTCCCAGGTACAGACACTCCCATGTAAACCGAACACTCCCAGGTGCACCTTTGACACTCCCAGGTACACCCATTCACTCCCAGGTACCTCTGACCTCCCAGGTACACCTCAGACCTCCAGGTACCTCTGACACTCCCAGGTACCTCTGACACTCCCAGGTATACACCCCAACCTCCCAGGTACACTGACCTCCCTGGTGCACCTCTGACACTCTGGTGCCTCTGACACTCCCAGGTGCCTCTGACACTCCCAGGTACACCTCTGACACTCCCAGGTACACCTCTGGCCTCCCAGGTACCTCCTGACACTCCCAGTGCACCTTAGACACTCCCGTGCCTCGAACCTCCCAGGTACACCTTGAACACTCCCAGGTGCACCTCAGACACTCCCAGGTGCACCTCAGACACTCAGGTACACCACTGACACTGCCAGGTACACCTCGAACACTCCCAGATACAACTGAGCACTCCCAGGTACACCCGGCCTCCCTGGTGCACCTCTGACAGCTCCCAGGTATCTGACACTCCCAGGTACACTGGCCTGCCAGGTACACCTCAGACACTCCCAGGTACACCTCAGACACTCCCAGGTACACCTCAGACACTTCCAGGTGCACCTGACACCCCCAGGTACACCCAGTACACCCATTCAATCTCGGTGCTCCTCTCTTACTCCCAGGTACACCCCCAGACACCACCAGGTACTTCTCTGACACTCCCAGGTGTCTCTGATACTCCCAGGTACACCCAGACACTCCATGTAAACCCAGACACTCCCAGGTACACCTTTGACACTCCCAGGTACACCCATTCACTCCCAGGTACACCTGACACTCCCAGGTGCAACTCTGACACTCCCAGGTGCACCTCTGACACTCCAGGTACACCTCTGATCTCCCAGGGTATACCTCTGACCTCCTGAGTACACCTCTGACACTCCCAAGTACACCTCTGACACTGCCAGTGCCTCAACACTCCCAGGCCTTGACTGACACTCCAGGGTACACCCCATTCCTCCCAGGTACACCTCCAGCTCTCCCAGGTGCACCTCAGACACTCGGTGCACCTCCTGACACTCCCAGGTACACCTCTGATACTCCCAGGTATGCAGCTGACACTCCCAGGTACACCCATTCACTCCCAGGTACCTCTGACACTCCCAGGTGCATCTTGACTCTCCCGTGCACCTCGACCTCCCAGGTACACCTCAGACACTCCCAGGTATACAGCTGACACTGCCAGGTACACCCATTCCTCCCAGGTACACTGACCTCCCGGTGCACCTCAGACACTCAAGTACACCTCTGACACTGCCAGGTACATCTGACCCTCCCAGGTATACAGCTGACACTCCCAGGTACACCCATTCACTCCCAGGTGCACCTCCGAGCCTCCCAGGTACCGCTGGCTCCCAGTTACACCTCTGACACTGCCAGTTCACCTCGAACCTGGAGTACACTCGTCCCAGGTACACCTCTGACACTCCCAGGTACACCTCTGACATTCCAAATTGTTCTCCTGACACTCCTGGTACACCTCTGGCCTCCCAGGTTCTCCCCTAACACTCCTAGGTACACCCCAGACACTCCCAGGTGCTCCTCTGACACCCCAAGGTGCACCTCAGACACTCCCAGGTGCACCCCAGACTCCCAGGCACCTCTGACACTCCAGATACACCTCCGACACTCCAGTGCACCTCAGACACTCCCAGGTACCTCTGACACTCCCAGGTACACCTCTGATGCTCCCAGGTACACTCTGCCTCAGACACTCCAGGTTCTCCCAGGTACACCTCCGGCCTCCCAGGTACACCTCCGACACTCCCAGGTACACCTCCGACACTCCCAGGTACCTCCGACACTCCCAGGTACACCTCTGATGCTCCCAGGTACACACTGATACTCCCAGGTACACCTCTGACACTCCAGGTACCTCTGACCTCCCAGGTACCCCTGACACTCCAGGTACCCCTGACCTCCCAGGTACTCCTCTGACACTCCCAGGTACATCATGACCTCCCAGGAATACCTCAGACACTTCGCAGGTACACTTCCGATACTCAGGTACATCTCTCACCTCCAGGTACACCTCTGACCTCCAGAACACCTCAGACACTCCCAGGTACATCTGACACTCCGGGTACACCTCTGACACTCCCAGGTTCCTCTGACCTCCAGGTACACCTCCTGACACTCCCAGGTACCTCAGACACTCCAGGTGCCTCCGACACTCCCAGGTACACCTCTGACACTCCCAGGTACACCTCTGACCTGCCAGGTGCCTCGAACACTCCCAGGTGTCTACTTCAACCTCCCAGGTCACCACCCCAAACTCCAGGTGCACCCAACCTCCCAGGTACTGCCCCAGCACTCAGGTGCACCTCTGACACTCCCAGGTACACTCTGATACTCCCAGGTACCTCTGACACTCTGGGTACAACTCGAACCTCCCAGGTACACCCTGACACTCCCAGGTACACCACTGACACTCCCTGGTGCACCTGGCCTCCCAGGTACACCTCTGTTGCTCCCAGGTGCACCACCCCGGCACTGCCACACCTCAGACACTCCCAGGTACACCTCGAACACTCCCAGGTACACCTCAGACACTTCCAGGTACCTGACACCCCCAGGTGCATACCTTCATCCCAGGTGCACCTCTGATACTCCCAGGTGCACCTCAGACACCTGGGTACTTCTCTGTGCTCAGGTGCTCCTCTGATGCTCCCAGGTACTGAACACTCCCATAACCCCAGACACTCCCAGGTGCACCTCTGACACTCCCAGGTACACCCCATTCACTCCCAGGTACACCTCCTGACACTCCCAGGTACACCTCCCAGGTACCCTCCTGACTCTCAGGTACACCTCTGACTCCCAGGTACACCTCTGACCTCCCAGGTACCTCTGGACACTCCAGGTACACCTTGACACTCCCAGGTACACCACCACTCCCTAGTGCACCTCTGACACTCCCAGGTACACCTCTGACACTCCCAGGTACCTCTGACACTCCCAGGTACCTCTGACACTCCCAGGTACCTCTGACCTCCCAGGTACACCTCTGACACTCCCAGGTACACCTGAACACTCCCAGGTGCACCTCCAGACACTCCCAGGTGCACCTTGAACACTCCCAGGTGCACCTCAGACACTCCAGTGCCTCAGACACTCCCAGGTACACCACCTGACACTGGGTACACCTCAGACCTCCCAGGTAGACAACTGACACTCCCAGGTACACCACTGACACTCCTGGTGCACCTCTGACACTCCGGGTACACCTCTGACACTCCCAGGTACCACTGACACTGCCAGGTACCTCAGACACTCCACCTCAGACACTCCCAGGTACACCTCAGACACTTCCGGTGCCTGACACCCCAGGCACACGGTACACCCCATTCATCTGATGCTCCTCTGTTGCTCCCAGGTACACCCAGACCTCCAGGTGCTTCTCTGACACTCCCAGGTACTTCTCTGTTCCAGGTGCACCCCCAGACACTGTCTCCCAGACACTCCCAGGTACACGCTGACACTCCCAGGTGCCACCCCATTCACTCCAGGTACACTGACACTCCAGGTGCAACTCTGACCTCCAGGTGCCTCTGTTGCTCAGGTACACCTCTGTCTCCCAGGTACCTCTCTGACCTCCCAGGTACACCTCTTGGCTCCCAAGTACCTCTGACACTCCCAGGTACACCTCAGACCTCCCAGGTAGCCTGCGGCTTGCTCCCAGGTACACCCATTCACTCCCAGGTACACCTCTGACACCCAGGTGCCTCAGACACTCCCAGGTGCACCTCTGGCCTCCCAGGTACACCTCTGATGCTCTGGTATGCAGCCTGACACTCCCAGGTACACCCCATTCACTCCCAGGTACACCTCTGACCTCCCAGGTGCATCTTAGACACTCCCAGGTGCACCTCTGACACTCCAGGTACCTCAGTTGGGTATGCAGCCTGACACTGCCAGGTGCCACCCCATTCACTCCCAGGTACACCTCTGACACTCCCAGGTGCACCTCAGACACTCCCAGGTACACCTCTGACACTCCCAGGTACCTCAGACACTCCCAGGTACAGCCCAGACCTCTCAGGTACACCGTCGCTCCCAGGTACACCTCTGACACTCCCAGGTACACCTCTGACACTCCCAGTGCTCCTCTGACACTGCCAGGTTCGCCTCAGCAGGACACCTCCAGTACTCCCAGGTACCTCTCACCTCCCAGGTACACCTCCTGACACTCCCAGGTATTCCTCCTGACCTCCCTGGTACACCTCCTGACACTCCCAGGTTCTCCCCTAACACTCCTAATTTGACACTCCCAGGTACTCCTCTGAACACCCCAAGGTACACCTCAGACACTCAGGTACCCCAGACACTCCAGGCCTCCCAGGTGCACCTCCGACACTCAGGTACACCTCAGACACTCCAGGTACACCTCTGACACTCCAGGTACACCTCTGATACTCCCAGGTACACTCTGACTCCCAGGTGCACCTCAGACACTCCCAGGTGCCTCAGACACTCCCAGGTACACCTTGACACTCAGGTCACCTCCGACACTCCCAGGTACACCTGCCGACACTCCCAGGTACACCTCCGACACTCCCAGGTACACCTCTGATGCTCCCAGGTACACCTCTGATACTCAGGTACACCGCTGACACCCAGGTACCTGACCTCCAGTACACCCCTGACACTCCCAGGTGCTCACTGACACTCCCAGGTACTCCTCTGACACTCCAGGTACATGACACTCCCAGAAATACCTCGGACGCTCCCAGGTACCTTCTCCGATACTCCAAGGTGCACCTCTGACACTCCCAGGTACACCTCTGACACTCCCAGGTGCACCTCGGACCTCACAGGTGCATCTGACACTCTGGTTTACCTCTGACACTCCTGGGTGCCTCTGACCTCCTGGTACACTCTGACACTCCCAGGTGCACATCGAACCTCCCAGGTGCCTCCGACCTCCCAGGTACACCACCTGACACTCCCAGGTGCACCTCTGACCTGTCAGTACCTCAGACCTCCCAGGTGTATACAACCCCAGCTTGCTCCAGGTACACCTCCCAATCACAGGTGCACCTCTGACACTCCCAGGTGCTCTGACACTCCCAGGTGCACCTCTGACCTCCCATTCTGGATGCTCCCAGGTACCAGCTTCTGACACTCCCAGGTACAACTCAGACACTCTCAGTACACCCTAACCTCCCAGGTGCCTCAGACCTCCCAGTGCACCTCTGACACTCCCAGGTACACCCCTGGCCTCCCAGTGCACCCCAGACACTCCCAGGTACACCTGACACTCCCAGGTATACTTCTGCTGACACTCCTCAGGTACACCACTGGCCTCCCAGGTTGCCTCTGACACTCCCAGGTACACCTCTGACACTCCCAGGTACACCACTGACACTGCCAGGTACACCTCAGACACTCCCAGGTGCCTGGCTGACACTCCCAGGTGCACCCCCCAGCACTCCCAGATTACCTCAAGCTCTCCCAGGTGCCTCAACACTCCCAGGTGCACCTCCAGACCTCCCAGGTAACAGCCTGACACTCAGGTACACCTCTGACATTCCAGGTGCACCCCTGTCCCAGGTATACCCCTGACACTACCAGAACACCCTTGACACTCCCAGGTGCACCTCAGACTCTCCCAGGTGCACCTCAGACCTCCCAGGTGCTCCTCGAACTGCTCCCAGGTGCACCTCGAACACTCCCAGGTGCACCTCAGACACTCCCAGGTGCTGAACCTCCAAGTGCACCTCAGACCTCCCAGGTACACCTCTCACACTCCGACATACCTCCTGTCCACACTCCTGGTTCTTCTCTGACTCTCCCAGGTACACCTCAGACACTCCCAGACACCTCGGACCTCCGTACACCTCAGACACTTCCAGGTACACCTGACCCAGGCACACCCCATACACTCCCAGGTACTCTGTCCTCCCAGGTACACCCCAGACACTACCAGGTGCTTCTCTGACCTCCCAGGTGCTTCTCTGATGCTCCCAGGTACACCCCAGACACTCCCAGGTAAACCCCAGACACTCCCAGGTACACCTCTGACACTCCCAGGTACCTGACACTCCCAGGTGCACCTCTGACACTCCCAGGTACACCTCTGACGCTCCCAGGTGCACCTCTGACCTCCCAGGGTCCTCAGACACTCCCAGGTACACCTCTCACACTGCCAAGGTACCTCTCTCACACTCCCAGGTACACCTCTCACACTCCCAGGTATACCTCTGCTCCTAGGTACACCGCTCACCTCCCAGTTACACCTCTGACTGCCAGGTTCACCTCAGACTGACAGGTACACCTCCGATACTCCCAGGTACACCTCTCCTCCCAGGTACACCTCTGACACTCCCAGAGTGTTCCTCTGACACTCCCTGGTACCTCTGACCTCCCAGGTGCTCCCCTAACACTCCCAGGTACACCCCAGACCTCCCAGGTACTCCTCTGACACCCAGGTACACCTCAGACACTCCCAGGTACACCCCAGACACTCCCAGGAACACCTCTGACACTCCCAGATACACCTCCGACACTCCAGGTGCACCTCAGACACTCCCAGGTACACCTCTGACACTCCCAGGTACACCTCTCAGTGCTCCCAGGTACAACTCTGAGCACTCCCAGGTACCCCTCAGACACTCCCAGGTACACCTCAGACATGCTCAGGTACACCTCCGACACTCCAGGTACACCTCCGACACTCCCAGGTACACCGCCGACACTCAGGTACACCTCCGACACTCCCAGGTACACCTCTGATACTCCCAGGTACATCTGATACTCCAAGGTGCACCTGACACTCCGGGTACACCTCCTGACCTCCCAGGTACACCCCTGACACTCCCAGGTACTCACTGACACTCCAGGTATCCTCTGAGACACCAGGTACACCTGACCTCCCAGAAATACCTCGAACTGACAGGTGCACTTCCGTCTCCCAGGTTACACCTCTCACACTCCCAGGTACACCTCTGACACACCAGGAACACCTCAGACACTCACAGGTACACATCTGACACGCACAGGTACACTTCTGACCTCTATAGTGCTGACTCCTGGTACTCTCTGACACTCCCAGGTACACCTCGGACACTCCCAGGTGCCTCCGACACTCGGCACACACCACCGACACTCCCGTGCACCTCTGACATGCCAGGTACACCTGAGACTGCTCAGTCTCCACAACTGACACTCCCAGGTACACCACTGACACTCCCAGGTGCAAATCTGACACTCCCAGGTGCTTTGACCTCCCAGGTGCCTCTGACACTCCCAGGTACAACTCTGATGCTCCCAGGTACAACTCTGACACTCTCAGGTACAACTCAGACACTCCCAGGTACACCCCTGACACTCCCAGGTGCACCTCAGACACTCCCAGGTACACCTCTGGCCTCCCAGGTACCTCCGGCCTCCCAGGTACACCCAGACACTCCAGGTACACCACCAGCACTCCCAGATATACTTCTGACACTCTCATTCCCTGATGCTCAGGTATACCTCTGACACTCCAGGTACCTCTGACACTCCCAGGTACACCCCTGACCTCCCAGGTACACCCCAGACACTCCGGTGCACTTCTGCTCCTCAGGTACACCTCAGACACTCCCAGGAACACCTCAGACACTCCCAGGTGCACCTCCAAGCACTCCCAGGTGCACCTCCTGACACTCCCAGGTGCACCTTTGACACTCCCAGGTGCCTCTGACACTCAGGTACAACTCTCATATTCCAGGTACAACTCTGGCACTCCCAGGTACAACTCAGACACTCCCAGGTACACCCCTGACCTTCCCAGGTGCACCTCAGACACTCCCAGGTACACCTGACACTCAGGTACACCCTGACACTCCCAGGTACACCCCAGACACTCCCAGGTACACCTGACCTCCCAGGTATACCTCCTGACACTCTGGTACACCCCTGATCACTCCCAGGTATACCTCTGACCTCCCAGGTACACCTCTGACACTCCCAGGTGCACCCCTGACCTCCCAGGTACACAGACACTCCAAGTACATTTCTGCTCTCAGGTACACCTCAGACACTCCCAGGAACACCTCCAGACCACTCCCAGGTGCACCTCAAGCACTCCCAGGTGCCTCAGACACTCCCAGGTGCACCTCAGACAGGTGCTCTGCCCCAGTGCACCTCCGACCTCCCAGGTACACCTCTGATACTCCCAGGTACACCTCCTGATACTCCAAGGTACACCCCAGCCTCCAGGTACCTCTGACACTCCCAGGCACCTGACCTCCCAGGTACTCCACTGACCTCCCAGGCCTCCTCCTGACACACTGCACACCGCTGACCTCCCAAGACACCTCAGACCTTCCAGGTACACTCCCGATACTCCCAAAGGTACACCTCTCACCTCCCAGGTACCTCTGACACTCCCAGGAACACCTCAGACACTCACAGGTACACATCTGCACTCACAGGTACACCTCTGACACTCTTGGGTGCACCTCTGACCTCCTGGGCCTCCCCGGCACTCCCAGGTACACATCAGACACTCCCAGGTGCACCTCCGACACTCCCAGGTACACCACAACCTCCCACGGCCACCTCTGACACTGCCAGGTACACCTCAGACACTCCCAAGTATACAACTGACACTCCCAGGTACACCACAGCACTCCCAGGTGCACCTCTGACACTCCCAGGTTTGCCCAGGCACTCCCAGGTGCACCTCTGACACTCCCAGGTACAACTCTGATGCTCCCAGGTACAACTCTGACACTCTCAGGTACAACTCAGACACTCAGGTACACCCCTGACACTCCCAGGTGCCTCCCAGCCTCCCTGGTGCCTCTGACACTCAGGTACCTCTGACACTCCCAGGTACACCACTGACACTGCCAGGTACACCTCAGACACCCAGGTACCTCAGACATGGTACACCTCAGCAGACACTTCAGGTACACCTGACACCCCAGGTACACCAGTGCCACCCATTCAATCCCAGGTACTCTCTGTTACTCCCAGGTACACCCCAGACACCACAGGTACTTCTCTGACCTCCAGGTGCTTCTCTGATGCTCCCAATTTGACACTCCCATGTAAACCCCAGACCTCCCAGGTACACCTTGACCTCCCAGGTCACCCCATTCACTCCCAGTACCTCTGACACTCCAGGTACACCTCTGACCTCCCAGGTACACCTCTGACACTCCCAGGTACACCTCTGACACTCCCAGGTACACCTCTGACACTCCCAGTTACACCTCACACTCCCAGGTATGCAACTGACACTCCCAGGTACACCACTGACTCCTGGTGCCTCCTGACACTCCCAGGTACACCTCTGCCTCCCAGGTACACCTCTGACACTCAGGTACCTCTGACACTCCCAGGTACCTCTGACACTCCCA
The DNA here is from genome assembly GCF_018991925.1 of Homarus americanus. Lineage (NCBI taxonomy): Eukaryota > Metazoa > Arthropoda > Malacostraca > Decapoda > Nephropidae > Homarus > Homarus americanus. The sequence goes on along the minus strand of NW_024729530.1, from coordinate 2,236 downwards.
GGTACCTCTGACACTCCCAGGTACACCTTAGACACTCCCAGGTACACCTCGGACACTCCCAGGTACCTTAGAACTCAGGTGCACCTCAGACACTCCAGGTGCACCTCAGACACTCCCAGGTACACCACCCGACACTGCCAGGTACACCTCAGACACTCCCAGGTATGCCTGTGCTCCAGGTACACCACTGACACTCCTGGTGCACCTCTGACACTCCCAGGTACACCTCTGACACTCCCAGGTACCTGACACTGCCAGGTACACCTCAGACACTCCCAGGTACACCTCAGACACTCCCAGGTACACCTCAGACACTTCCAGGTACACCTGACACCCCAGGTACACCAGTACACCCCATTCAATCCCAGGTACTCCTCTGTTGCTCCCAGGTACACCCAGACACCACAGGTGCTTCTCTGACACTCCCAGGTACTTCTCTGATGCTCCCAGGTTACCCCAGACACTCCCATGTAAACCCCAGACACTCCCAGGTACACCTTTGACACTCCCAGGTACACCCCATTCACTCCCAGGTACACCTCTGACACTCCCAGGTGCAACTCTGACACTCCCAGGTGTACCTCTGCACTCCCAGGTACACCTCTGATACTCCCAGGTATGCCTCTGACACTCCTAGGTACACCCTGCCCGCCAAGTACACCTCTGACACTGCCAGGTACCTCAGACACTCCCAGGTATACAGCTGACACTCCCAGGTACACCCATTCACTCCCAGGTACACCTCCTGACACTCCCAGGTGCCTCAGACACTCCCAGGTGCACCTCTGCACTCCAGGTACACCTCTGATACTCCCAGGTATACAGCTGACACTCCCAGGTGCACCCATTCACTCCCGGTACCTCTGACACTCCCAGGTGCATCTTAGACACTCCCAGGTGCACCTCTGACACTCCCAGGTACACCTCAGACACTCCCAGGTATACAGCTGACACTGCCAGGTACACCCCATTCACTCCCAGGTACACCTCTGACACTCCCAGGTGCACCTCAGACACTCCCAAGTACACCTCTGACACTGCCAGGTACACGTCAGACACTCCCAGGTATACAGCTGACACTCCCAGGTACACCCCATTCACTCCCAGGTACACCTCTGACACTCCCAGGTACACCGCTGACACTCCCAGTTACACCTCTGACACTGCCAGGTTCACCTCAGACACTGACAGGTACACCTCCGATACTCCCAGGTACACCTCTCACACTCCCAGGTACACCTCTGACATTCCCAGGTATTCCTCTGACACTCCTGGTACACCTCTGACCTCCCAGGTTCTCCCCTAACACTCCTAGGTACACCCCAGACACTCCCAGGTACTCCTCTACACCCCCAAGGTATTCCTCAGACACTCCAGGTACACCCCAGACACTCCCAGGTACACCTTTGACACTCCCAGATACACCTCCGACACTCAGGTACCTCAGACACTCCCAGGTACCTCTGACACTCCCAGGTACCTCTGATGCTCCCAGGTACAACTCTGACACTCCCAGGTACACCTCAGACACTCCCAGGTACACCTCAGACACTCCCAGGTACACCTCCGACACTCCCAGGTACCTCCGACTCCCAGGTACACCGCCGACACTCCCAGGTACACCTCGCTTGCTCCCAGGTACACCTCTGATACTCCCAGGTACACCTCTGATACTCAGGTACACCACTGACACTCCCAGTACACCCTCTGACACTCCCAGGTACACCCCTGACACTCCCAGGTACTCCACCCAGCACTCCAGGTACTCCTCTGACACACCCAGGTACACCGCTGACACTCCCAAATACCTCCAGACGCTGACAGGTACACTTCGATACTCAGGTACACCTCTCACACTCCCAGGTACACCTCTGACCTCCCAGGAACACCTCAGACACTCACAGGTACACATCTGACACTCACAGGTACACCTCTGACACTTAGGTGCACCTCTGACACTCCTGGTACTCTGGCCTCCCAGGTACATCAGACACTCCCAGGTGCACCTCCGGCCTCCCAGGTACACCACTGACACTCCCCGTACACCTCTGACACTGCCAGGTACACCTCAGACACTCCCAAGTATACAACTGACACTCCCAGGTACACCACTGACACTCGCAGGTGCACCTCTGACACTCCCAGGTGCACCGGCACTCCAGGTGCACCTCTGACACTCCAGGTACAACTCTGATGCTCCCAGGTACAACTCTGACACTCTCAGGTACAACTCAGA
>NW_024729529.1:0-12223 GCF_018991925.1 Homarus americanus | reverse complement strand
TTTACTGTGTTACTTCACATCAACGTGTCCAACATTTATCTTGACTCCATTTTCGTGAATATAACACACATCCCGGTAAAAAAAAAAACACCAACGACAACAATAAATAAATAAACATTAAAAATAAATTCAATATATTTTGCCTAAGATTTTTTTTACTACGAAGTCAGGGCAAAAAGTTTGTATACGAATCTTCCTCAACATAATGCGGGAAGCAGTTCTTTCACCACAGTTATACTCGTAGGTTATACTGTAGAGATCCCCGTGTTCAGAATACAGAGCCACTTATTGACGGTACAGTTACAGCCATTTATTGACGGTACAGTTACAGCCACTTATTGACGGTGCAGTTACAGCCACTTATTGACGGTACAGTTACAGTCCAAACTTCTTGTACACTTGGGGGCGGTTGACAACATGTGAACGCTGCTTGCATTATAAATTGTCAGAATAAAAAACTAAAAAAAAAATATCCGATACTAAGAAAAAACTGAGTAAATTAATGTTAAAATATCAATCTACCTTACCTACATCACCTCCTTAAGTAGATGGTATATTATCCAGCATGTCCAGGGAATACCCGAAGAACCGACTCTATTCAGAGATAGTGAAAAAAACAAATTAAGTGAGATAGTAGTGACTAGTAACGATGTTAGTAAGCAAATAGACAAACTAAAGCCTAATAAGTCACCTGGTCCCGATGAGATATTTGCCAGAGTATTAAAGGAATGTAAGGAAGAGCTTAGTATGCCCTTAGCAAAGTTGTTTAACATGTCCTTAAAAACAGGTGTAGTACCAGAATCCTGGAGGATAGCGAACGTAATACCGATTTTCAAGAAGGGGGATAGATCACTATCCTCTCACTGTCGTCCAATTAGACTAACATCAATAGTAGGCAAATTACTGGAAGCAATCATTTCAAACTCTATTTGAAATCACCTGGACAAGCACCAAATGATCAACAATTCCCAGCATGGCTTCACAAGTGGGCGTTCATGTCTAACTAACCTATTAACATTCTTTTCACCAGTTGTCAAATTGGTGGACGAGGGGCACAACTATGATGGCTGTCTGACTTTAGTACGCTTTCTTATTAGAGTCCCCCACGAAAGACTAATTAGAAAGGTAGAAGCTCATGGCAACAAAGGTGACATCCTTAAATGGATTAGGGCGTGGTTACAGGACAGGAAACAGCGAGTGAGCATTAACGGCACTAAGTCCCATTGGAGCAACGTCACAAGTGGAGTTCCCCAAGGCTCAGTACTTGGACCACTATTATTTATTATATACATAAACGACATAGATATCGGCATTGACAGCAACATAAGTAAATTTGCTGATGACACTAAAATAGGACGTGTTATCAAATCTGACGAGGACTCGGCAAAACTACAGGAAGATCTAAACAAATTTTTCGCATGGTCTGAAAAATGGCAGATGAAATTCAACGTCTACAAATGTAAAGTACTCAGTATAGGAGATGTAAACAGGGAAACCAGATACCAGATGAACAACGATGCCATAGAGAAATCCGACTGCGAGAGAGATTTAGGAGTAATGATAAGTAGGAACCTTAAGCCAAGTAAACAATGTGTTTTTGCTCGTAACAAGGCTAATAAAGTACTTGGGTTCATATAAAGGAGTGTTAGTTACAAGACTAGCGAGGCCATCCTAAAACTGTATCTTGCTCTTGTGAGACCACACCTGGATTACGCAGTTCAGTTCTGGTCACCGTATTACAGAATGGATATAGAATCCTTGGAAAGAATTCAGGGGAGAATGACAAGACTAATCCCGGGCATTAGGAACCTTGAGTATAGAGACAGGTTAAAGCATCTTAATTTGCACTCCCTTGAGAGACGTAGAGCGAGGGGCGACCTGATAGAGGTGTATAAGTGGAAGGCAGGGCTAAACAAAGGGGACATTACAAAGGTACTCAAACTATCCAACCAGGAGCGAACTCCTAAAAATGGTTTTAAATGAGACAAATTTAGATTTAGGCGTGAAATAGGTAAACACTGGTTTGGGAACAGAGTAGTGGATGAATGAAACAAGTTACCAAATATCATCATTAACTCGAATACGCTGAATTGCTTCAAACATAGGTTGGATGCTCATATGAGCAATAGGGGTTGGGTGTAAACGGGACTGCCCAGTATGGGCCAATAGGCCCGCTGCAGTTTCCTCCATTCTTATGTTCTTATGTTCTTATGTATTGTCTAAAATATTACAGTATAATTGGTAATTTTACTTCAATTATGACCTTGTGTGATAATAGGACATAGTACCATAATAAACCTTTTCTCGAACTGTTAAATAACTCAACAAAAATAATAATAATCCATTCTAAACAACGGATTATCAGACGTAGATGTCATAATTCAGCTCATCATAATTATCCATACACTCTCGTGTATAAATTCCACCGTCAAAATTTGTATTGTCGGAAGAAGTTTTACTGTCTGAATGTCTGTCTAATTCTACAAAAACTCTCCGTTAGTATCCGTCTATTTCCTCTGTTACCTCATCACTTAAGAGTATTACAAAATATTACCACTGACTGTAACACCTGATGTGCAATGTGCATACTCATATTTATAATCCTGTGTATTTTGTAACTGAAAGAAAATACAGGTACAGGAATATTTAGTTACTCTTGCGGTATACAAAATCATACATCTATCTATTTATCTATCTACTGTATCTATCTATCTATCTATCTATCTATCTACTGTATTTATCTATTTATATCAATTTTATTAACTCACCTGTACCATTAATCATCAGTATATTTATCTTAATCTTCTTCCCATTTTGATTTATTCCTCTTAACAATGTATGTATCTACACCCACAAACATACCTACTATCCACTCCCAAACACCCACAAACAAACCTACTATCCACTCCCTACACCCACAAACATACCTACTATCCACGCCCTACACCCACAAACATGCCTCCTATCCACGCTCTACACCCACAAACATACCTACTATCCACGCTCTACACCCACAAACACACCTACTATCCACGCCCCACACCCACAAAAAAACCTACTATCCACGCCCCACACCCACAAACAAACCTACTATCCACGCCCCACACCCACAAACAAACCTACTATCCACGCCCTACACCCACAAACAAACCTACTATCCACGCCCTACACCCACAAACAAACCTACTATCCACTCCCTACACCCACAAACAAACCTACCATCCATGCCCCACACCCACAAACAAACCTACTATCCACGCCCCACACCCACAAACAAACCTACTATCCACGCCCTACACCCACAAACAAACCAACTATCCACTCCCTACACCAACAAACAAACCTACTATCCACGCCCTACACCCACAAACAAACCTACTATCCACGCCCTACACCCACAAACAAACCTACTATCCACGCCCTACACCCACAAACATACCTACTATCCACGCCCCACACCCACAAACAAACCTACTATCCACGCCCCACACCCACAAACAAACCTACTATCCACGCCCTACACCCACAAACAAACCTACTATCCACGCCCTACACCCACAAACAAACCTACTATCCACGCCCCACACCCACAAACAAACCTACTACCACCCTACACCCACAAACAAACCTACTATCCACTCCCTACACCCACAAACATACCTACTATCCACTCCCTACACCCACAAACAAACCTACTATCCACGCTCTACACCCGCAAACACACACTACCCACCACCTACACCACAATAGAGTAAAGGAGGAATACAGAGTGTACTTACTCAGGGTAGCCATACCACTCTGGGTGGTTGATCCTTAGTGCAGCAGGAAAGAGAAAAATTATAAGTGGGTCATTCTATTCCTCGTGTGATGGATGGACGGATGGATGGGAGACTGAATGGGAGGATAGATGGGTAGGTGGGTGAATCGGTGGATGGATAAACAGCTAACTGGATGAATGGACATATGGACTTGGATGGCATATTTGGATGTAAAACCCTACGATATGAAGAACATTTTGGACGTATAAACCCATGACAATTAACACCATTTTGGACTTACATCACAGGAAACAGGTAAAACATTTCTGTGATCGTCCTTCAATAATTCCATACGCCAACCTTACTTGCATTTATCTCAATTACAATATAAAATTTTAGTGTTAATTTCAGCATCGGAATCAATCAATCAATCTCTCTCTCTCTCTCTCTCTCTCTCAAGATGGAAAATTTCATGACGTAAAATCCGATGAAAACTCGACCCTGTTTATACGTGTTGCTTCGAGGTTTTGTTTTCACGTTAACCTCATGTTTCGTTTCGATAAATGACACATATCACAGGAGGTGAACTACAAACTGAACTTTGCCCTGACACCAACGACCGACCGACGGAAGATGGGGCTTCGGGTTTAGTCGTATCCCATTTGAGAGTTTTATGAATGTGAAGCCCCGAATTAGTCAACAAACCCTACAGCTCAATTTGGATTCGAACTTGTGCATCTTGTTCTTGAATCAGAACCTTATCTCACACATATATAGGGATTAGGTTAGGTTGGGTTGGGTTAGGTTGGGTTAGGTTGGGTTGGGTTAGGTTAGATTGGGTTAGGTTAGGTGAGCCGTGTCCATCACAACCAGACAATTATCCCCGTCCACCAGATCTTCCCTTTAACAAATCAGGCCGCACCTCGATTATGCGGTTCAGTTCTGGTGCCCCTATTATAGAATGGATATAAATTCACTAGAGTCGGTGCAGAGAAGAATGACAAAAATGATTCCAGGACTTAGAAACCTTCCATATCAGGATAGGTTACAGAAACTTAACTTGCATTTCCTAGAAAGACGAAGAGTGCGGGGAGATATGATAGAAGTATTTAAGTGGGTGAAAGGAATCAATAAATGGGATATAGATAAAGTTCTTATAATATCCGAGCAGGATAGGACTCGGAGCAACGGATTCAAGTTGGATAAGTTTAGGTTTAGGAGGGAGATAGGAAGAAACTGGTTCACAAATAGGGTGGTGGACGAGTGGAACAAGCTTAGCAACTTTGTAGTAAGTGCGGGAACTCTGGAAAGTTTCAAAAGGAGGCTAGATAGATTCATGGATGATAGTAACTCTCGACAGGAGCTGTCATGCACAGGCCAACCGGCCTATTGCAGACTCCTTATTTTCTTATGTTCTTATGTTCTTAAATCCTCAACATAAAAGACAAATTCACCTCCATGTGTTAAAATCTTACTACACTACATTACCGTCACCACTATACCAAACCTGTGTAATATTAACACACTAATACACTATTAAGACATCACCAAATCCATCAATAAACAGTACATCTTTCTTTACACTTGATTAGAAAGAAAAACAGGAAAATATGCCCAGAATCTCAATTTCATTCACTAACATTACGAAAAATTACAAGAGTTAAGAGTCAAAGCAAGATATGTGCTGTACGCAATGTTGATGCTATTTTGTTCGCCATCATTGTGTCCTAAAGTTAATCTGTTTTGTGAAGTATATCCTCGGACTTGGAAACAAATCATCATGTGTACCTTTGAGTATTAAGGTCTTGATCCATTTCCTTGATGTCTACCGTTTGGAACAGGTAACACCACCACAATTGTTTTAACCAAGACGAAAACGGACGAAAAAAAAAAGCTTCCACAAATATCAAGTATTAATTTTCTCTCTTTACAGGATCTAATACTCTTGGAAATGTGTTTAAATTAATCTGATTTGTTTTCATTTATTGTCGATCCTTCATAAGAGGACTCGTGGATCCCCCGAGCCTAGCCGGCCATTTTGTTTACATTTTTCGGTCGCTCTAAAAGACCATTAAAACAATATTGAGTATAAACGTTTGGCTCAACTGATGATCTCTAACTTGTCCCAACATTTTTTTGCCTCAACTCCACATTCTGTAACTCATTTAGGTAGATGTCCCTCACTACACATACACTGGACTATGTGTAATGTTGCAGCTAATGTGTTATCAAGATATTGCACATTATAAGTTCATGTGTGGTCATTATTATATCAAACGGAGGAATTTTAAAGAGGTATTACACCACCTGTATCACTAGTTGTCGCCAGGTGAAGGAATGTTTAGGTAGATTATATTCTATTTACTGTAATTAAAGTTTCAATACCTAAGACGTTCCACTATAAGAGTCTTTCAACCTCAGGTAAGGTCTTAAGACTTTCTACTCTAGGTCTTACACCCTGGAGTAGCTGTATCGTCCACTTAGGTAATTTACTCCACAAGGAACTACAAGTTACACCTTGATGTAATACTTAATTTACTGCCAAACTTTATAGGGAAATATTTTTTCACAAAGAATTTCAAGTTACAATTTCACATAATAAGTCACATTACAAATGTTCCTTCGGCTTACAGTTAAACTTTGCAATGTCAAGATATTTTTTTCACTGCAGAGGAAAGTATCCGTCATCATCATCATCACCACACACACACACACACACACACACACATTACGGTCCGAACAGACACCTGCAGGTTGTGATCTCATTTAAAGCTCCTCGGAAGTCACCATAGACAACAAACCAACCAAAACCACACGTCAGTGAAGCTGTCAACCCCTCCAGTTTCCATCTCCACCTCCCTCCAGCCACCAAGTCCCTCGAGCCCCTGCACACGAGCTCCCAGTATAATAAATATCTACTTCCTGCTTCACCCATGCCTCCCCCACCTGGTCTTCCTCCCTAAATGCCACACAACGTAAACACCTAGAAAAAGTGCAAAAGAGGGCATGCAAGATTATTCTCTCCCCTTCCTACTCCACATATCAAGAAGCGCTCAACACACTGACCCTTTCGACTCTCACTGACCATCACCACGGCCTCATCTGCAAATTTGGTAAGAAGCTTCTACACCATCCCCGACACCGGCCCCTACTACCACCTGAGATCCCCTGTCCGAGAATGGCTGTTCGACACCACAACCGCATCCAGCCCATACGTGCACGAACTGATCGCTATAAGAACAGCCCAGTCCCAACCATTGTAAAAATTATCAATAACATGTAATAAATCAGTGTATTCACTCCCAGTAAACACTGCTCCCTACAATGTCACTATGTTGAAATGAACTGTAGTTTGAGCTGATCCCCATCTAAGTTATTATATGTCTTATTTGTGTCACTTATGTCACTTGTATATAATTTGTAACTCGCAACCCATTCCCCAAATATGTAACTTTATATTTTCAGCATTCTGGCTGCCAAGCTCTTTCAATAAACCGTTAATTATTATTATTATTATTATTATTTACACACACACGCGCGCAAAGACAAAACTCCTGTATCCAGATTCTCAAAAGTTTATAAATTAAATTTTTCCCTAAAATTAAACAGACAATACATCTATTAATCATAGAGTATGTGAACAATATCGACGCCATATTGGTTAACATCTTTGAGTCATATAATTAGTTAGCTACATAGTGTTAATTATTTAGTTAAATAGGAAAAAATAATCTACTAGCGTGTGTTGTGACCAAAATAAATCAACATTGTATTTACTTTCTCCTCCAGGGGGCACTAAGTCTAGAAAAATGATACAATTGACATCTACATAAAGTGACTGACCAAGGGTAGATATTGGCTACCTTTTGTGTTACTTTGAAGTCGTAAGAACACACAGAGCTGCTCTTAAGGATGTTTACCACAATACACCTCAACCAGTTTCTCATTCACAAAAGTCAAACAATAAATCTGGTTCAAAAGATACACCGTAAATTTTATTAGAATACAATAATCAATTACTGTATTATTGCATTGAGGCGAATAGTCTTATGGTGTTAAGATGTGTTCTTAAGCCACGAAGGTAAACAAAAGGTATTCAACATCTGCCTTGGTTGACGATGATCTGTAGACGTTAGCAAGTCCTCCTCCTCCTGCTCTCGAGTAAGGTAAAGAAGGCCTCACCTGACCAAAATTGTTAATTAAGATAGATTATATGAAGATTAACCCTCCCAGCTTATTTCAACTAATGATTAACCTAACGCTACATGGGAAGTTAAGTTAGGTTAGATTAAGTTAGGTTAGGTTAGGGTAGGGTAGGGTAGGGTAGGGTAGGGTAGGGTAGGTGTCAGTCGTCATTGTGTCAGGTCAGGTCAGTCAGCAGTGCCAGTGCAGTTAATCTTGATGTTGTTTAAACCAGAGGCTTAATCTTCTACATGAGCTACCAATATACCTTGACGGAGGCACATACAACAGGAAAGCTCTGATAACATATGATGTACAGTATATACCGTTTAAGTTGCGTCAGCAGCTCTATACACCACTTATTGACCTACTCATTCACTGCCGTAGAAATATTTACTTCTAACAGGTTTCTATATGGTTTCCAGTCATTATAATACGACCTTGTAAAATCAAATGATCTAAATTAAACTAAACTTATCCAAATTAAACTTATTAGCTAACAAATCCTTCTAAAACACGATATATGTAAATCAAAAGTTCTAAATTCAACTTAACTTATCGTAATATAACCATTATAACTAAACCATTTTAATTAACCTAACCTAAACACCTCAAGTGCCACAAACAGAAGGAAAAAACACCTTTAATATTATCGTGTAAGAAGCCCCTGTAACCCACTAACTCAAGGTAATGCATCTATATCAATCTACCTGCGTCGGAAGCTCTATACGTGACTATGATCGTTACCCACTGCTGGAGAACATTTGTACTTCTATACCACTCCTGAGAAATTAATGCATCATTCTTATTGATTTATTTATTTTATTTTTCATTTATTTTTATTCTGGTCCATACTGTAAACACCGCCCGCTTGTGAGTCCCGTCAGCCATTTTGTTCTAACTTTCGGGGATTCTAAAATAAATTATAAATAAATAAATAAATAAATAAATAAATAAATAAAACAAGCATCTTTTGTTTTTCTAACCCATGAGCTGTGAGTCTTCATTATATACTTCAACATTACTGTAAACTAAGGCTAGAGAGGGTGTGTACAGTACTAGTGGAGCCAAGACGAGAAGGTATTTCAAATCCCTAAAGGGTTTTACAAGTGGAGAGTCTTACAAGTGGAGGGTCTTACAGGTGGAGAGTCTTGCACGTGGATGGTCTTACAGGTGGAGGATTTTAATAAGGATAAATACAGCAAGTCTTACAGTTGAATCAGCCAAGTCGAGGAAAACTCTTAAGAGTCATGTAACTTCTACCTGATGTTACCTGTAATCAAGCTAAGGTATATGTAAGAAGAATATTATCTCGTTACTATCCATTCCTCTTCCACTATCCTGCGAGGTGGTGTATTAATAGGCACAGATACTCATGATAAAGAAGGAATAATGAGAAAGACGCAAGATACCTATAAAATGAGACAGAATATACCCACACATCCGTAATCCTAACCCATCCCAACAAATCCCAACCCATCCCAACCCAACCCAACCCAACCTTATCCTACCCTCAGCTTCACCACAGTACACAAAGTCATTCTTGGTATCAGAGTGACGCATAAACACCCTGTATCGCCTAAGACACATTTGAATCGGATGGTTCGTTGACGGTTTTATTTCTTCGGTATAAACCAGTGAAGCAATTAGTTCGTGGGAACAGCGAGTCAAAATACTTCACATCAGCTTCGTTTACGACCTCCAGCTGATATTTACTTCTGTTGTCTATATCAATCACATTTTATAATGAAAACAGTTAGTTACTTATAAATGAAAATAAATCATACTTAGATACTTAGGAGTGGGGAAAAAGATACTTAAGATACTTAAAAATGAAAACACTCTTTGATACTTAAATTAGGACAAAATAAACGGACATAAAGATTTAACTATGAGCGGTGGATATTACGACATGTACCGGCTATCAATACAGAGGCGGTATTTAGCCGTGAAGTTCTCTCAGAAACCCAGCAAGACAATATGTGGTCACGTAAAAATTTCAGGTTAATTTTTAACACCATCCGTCATTTTAAACCTTGGCACCTGTAGATTAAGAAAATATATGGTGATATTTTTTCTGATGGGATAAAGGTCGTATTTGTCCAGAGAAGTAAGAGAGGAAAAAAATCACTTGAGAGGCATGATGCACAGAGTGTCTAAGGTGATAAAAGATCATATACTACCATTTGGGTTTTCAAATTAAGTTCATTACATAAAATATCAAACTCATAAAGATTACAAAAGAACAGAATACCATGAGCTCTCTACAGCTATTGTCAGCTGTCAATATGCTGATGTACAGAAGCTACACAATGTTATTGGTGACTGTAATCCCAGGAAAATGATGCTCTTATAAACTTGGTAACTGGAGCTGTAATGCCAGAAAATGCCAAATATGACAATCTATGTGCATATGAAGTTGGAAGACAAAATTATGAAAATTTTGTCAAGAAACGTATTGTTGGTCCATTGAGCATCTGGGAAAAGCTGTCCAAGGTTAATCTATCGTCGGGAAAGCAGCAAATAAGACTTCAACCATCAAATTCAGAAAGCATTGCAAGTTATAGAACTTACAGGACATACAGTATATGCACTGGGCAGAAGGGCAGCACTCTGCACATATCAGTCACCAGACACTGAAGGGTTTGGCATAGTCAAAGAAAGCCCCAATCGGTAGTATGCTATGATAACAGGAACTGTGAGCGACGACACATTGGGCAGAGAGCCTTACAGGGTTCCATGCCTTCACAGGATCTGACTGCATTGGAAAATTTGTTGGCAAAGGAAAGAAAGCATGTTGGAGCACTTTGATGAAATCTAACACAAAAGTCCTAGATGCATTCAAGATGCTGAGTAGACCAAATGCCTCCAGCAGACATGTATATTGGTCTAGAGGAATTTGTATTTAAGCTCTACTGTCCACGAATGACTTTCACTAAACTGTCAAAACTTAGATGGCATCTCTTCAAGATAACGCAGGCAGAAGCTGGAGAACTACCAGCGACTGCAGCAACTCTAAAGTATCATATATTGAGAGGAAGGTATCAAGCTCTTCTGTGGTCTTGTGATGCAGACAGTGAAATGCTTTCACAATTAGAGCATGGCTGGAAGATTGACAATGACTGTTTCATAATAGTAATATCAGACCAACCACCTCAGCCCAGGCCAATCACAGAACTTGTTAAATGGATGTGGCGTCAGAAATGTGATCATTGTCATGTTCATACAGAAAGAATCAGAAAGAACAGCATGACATAACTGAGATGTGTAACTGTCAAGCAGATGATGAGAAATGCCTAAACAAGGTGAAGGAATCTGTTGTACACAGAAGACTCTGATGACGAGGACTGAAGCAATGTAGTAAATAATAACTTGTGACTTGTATACACATGCTGTATAACACTACAAACTTTAAAAAAATATAAAACGGTGGTTCTAAGCTTTTCAGATAATGGTAATAAGTATATGTTTAATTTCCAGTATTTGTCTTTAGCAATTAATTTTACTTACTGCAATCTCTTCTTTGCCAGAGACAGGATGGCATATATGAGCAGCCATGTTTGTAATACACTTAAGATATTATAACAGCATTCATAATATATTACGTTAAATTGTAATGATATAATACTACATGTTCATAGGTTATTAGTCATGTTTTAAGTTACTTAGGAGTTAATGGTAATACGTCTGTGGTTCATTACGCCACTCTTTGATAAAACTTCTTTAATGGCATAAAACTTATAATAAACTGTTCAGAAAAAATTACACCACAGTTCCTTAACATAGTTTATAAGGATTATTACGATGTATGGTGTCAAAAATTAACATGAAATTTTTACGGGATTACTTAAGCTCCTACACAAAACCTGCCGACCTAACCTAACCTTTTTTACCCACCTCCACCTACTTACCTAACCTGACATAATCTAACCAAACCTGACATAATCTAACCTAACCTGACATTATCTAACCTAACCTGATATAATCTAACCTAACCTGACATAATCTAACCTAACCTGACATAATCTAATCTAACCTGACGTAATCTAACCTAACCTGACATAATCTAACCTAACCTGACATAATCTAACCTAACCTGACATAATCTAACCTAACCTGACATAATCTAACCTAACATGACATAATCTAACCTAACCTGACATAATCTAACCTAACCTGACGTAATCTAACCTAACCTGACATAATCGAACCTAACTTGACATAATCGAACCTAACCTCCCCGTCTGACATAAGCTAACCTAATCAAACCTAACTTTCCCACC
>NW_024729528.1:0-5767 GCF_018991925.1 Homarus americanus | reverse complement strand
TGAATTACTTGAATACAACTAAGCAAATACTGATGGACACAAACAGAGACATAAATAGGTACTCACATAGATATACCACATTGGTGGCGACAGGAATAACACAAATAAATTAAGTATAAGTAACAAGTGACACTCAAAGGATGTGAACTGTATGACAAGAGGACTGAACTGACTCAAGTCAGTTGGTGGGTCCTATATATAAGGTCGGCTCCCGCCACGCGACCCGCCGGTGGGTCGTTTAACGATGCAGATGGTCGTTAGAGAACAAAGAATACTGGTTACAATACAAAATGGGTTTGAACAAATAATAACAGTTAAAACCTTAACAGCACAGGGTTAAGGTGACTAGATTATATAATAGTAAATACAACACATCATTACAGGTATAATATGGAACATGGAAGCATGTTATATAAAAAAAATAGAAAAATACGACACGGTCGGAACAACACACACACATAAACCATAAATATGTTATATGAAACATAAATATAACTTCCAAAATCACTCTCATATACTTCCTAACCGCGGCCTGACGAAATAGTACACCTGTAACGTTCTGTCAGGGCTCAGGTCGAGGCTCCTCCTTACTGATCATCTATACGTGTGTGTGAGTGTGTGAGATGTTTCCTAGTATGTAATAAAAAAGGCGGGGATCCGCTTTTGAATTTTGCCACATACAGCGGCTAGTTTATTGTGCACCCATATTCATCCCGTGAACGGTAGCGTAGGCAGATTATAGTTAAACAGTAGAAGTCAGAATATTACGGCACTGAATGTTAAAAACAATATATTTCCAAAAAATTATTTGTTTAGTTATGTACAGTACATCGCCCTCTTCCTCAACCTGCCATTATTCAATAAATTATTTGTTCCCTCGTTCTAACAAGAGATACACGATAACATATCCTATTTGAAGATAAAAATACACTGTCCAGGAAGAGTCATAACAAACTTGGGGGTTATCTGAGAGAGAGAGAGAGAGAGAGAGAGAGAGAGAGAGAGAGAGAGAGAAAGAGAATACCTTCTGCAGTACAGTTATATAGTATGACCACCATGACCCACGGAGATCTGTACCTCTTGGCTCCTGACCTCTGTTGACCTTGTGTATACTCACCCAGTTGACCTTTCCTGCCCTCTCTCGCCCATTCCTCCTACAGTCAAGGGCTCTGGGGCCGAGGGGGGAGGGGAACGGAGGGGAATGGTTCTGTAAGCATAGTTGAGGTTAGGTAAGGTTAGGTTCAAATGAGTGATAGATCAGGTCCCATAGTTAGTTTATCTTTCTCTCTCTCTCTAACACATATATCCTTATTCTGTAAAATCTTGTGGTTATTTATATTTACTCACTGTTGATATTCTGGGAGAGAGAGAGAGAGAGAGAGAGAGAGAGAGAGAGAGAGAGAGAGAGAGAGAGAGAGAGAGAGAGATGTAGATTGAGAGAAAGATATTATTGAGAGAGTAGACGAGGGAAATAGACTGGAGAGAGAGGGAGAGAGAGAGAGAGAGATGTGAATTAGTGTTTACTTCCACTCATAAGTATAGTATTAGTCAACTTATATTATACAGGGTCTCCAGTCCACATTAAAATGAAAACAACTTTGTAAAACCTTATAAACTTTTGATTGAATGATAACAGATTAATATCCACACACACACATTATAGTCAGTCTCTTCGAATTCATTTGGTGTATGGGTATATATCGTTTGGGTATAAGGTATAAGGCATCATTCGGGAGAGGTCAGGTCAGGTCAAAGTAAAGGTAAGGTCAGGGTAGTAAACGTGAATGGCCAGGAAACGTGAATTTTTAAGTTGGGATGAATATTTTTTTTTTGGGGGGGGGTGAGGGGAGGGGGGAAGCGAGTATGATTTTATATGATGGTGATGAAGGAAGGAATAGAGGGAGAGATGGAGAGGAATTATGAAGGAGGGAAGGTTGAAGGAAAGATGAGAATAGGAAAAGGAAGGGAGGAAGGAGACAGGGAAAATTGAAAAACTGATAAAGATGATGGAAGGGTGAAAATAAAGAGGATGGCGAGGAAAGAAAGAAGGATAGAGGGAAGGAAAGAAAGAAGGATAGAGGGAAGGAAAGAAATCACGAAAATTTTAAATGAAGAAATGAAGACGAAAATCAACAAAAAAATTAAATAAAAGAAGAAATAATCATGAGAGAAGAAAGAAGAGAAATTGATGGATTGACAAACACGACAGCCACACGGACACGACGACAAGAGATTATGTTAATTTGAGAAAAACTTGGTGGTTGTGATGTGTCTGTCTGTCTGTCTGTCTGTCTGTCTGTCTGTCGCTTCCTGTTGGTGTAGGATGATAATAAGCTGCTTAGATCTCTCTCTCTCTCATATCTACTTCAGGCGACGTGTGTGTGTGTGTGTGTGTGTGTGTGTGTATGTGTGTGTGTGTGTGTGTGTGTGTGTGTGTGTGTGTGTGTGTGTGTGTACGTTGGCGACACACGGTGTAATTGTCAGCTTGCCCGCCTCGCAAGCGAATGAACCCGGGTACCATTTCCGGGCAGGGTGAGACCATGAGCAAGTTCCTTTGCGTCATTTGCCTCTATCTACCCAACAGTAATTGGGGACCTGGATGTTAATCGATTCGCGCGTCGTGTTACGGGGTAATGGTTAGCCAGTGCAGTTGGCCACGGACTATTCCTTGACACTGGGTCACTCAGCTCATTAACTCAGGGTGTGGTTGTTGTGTTGGCGACAGCTTCAACACCTTAAACAAATTCACGACTAGGTGGCCCTTGGGCCTGGCCATTCTCATTACAGGAGGGGCAACCATTATAATAGAAAAAAAAAAAAACCGATCATCAACTTCAGGTACACCAATCATCCTTGTAAAAAAAACCCTGATTGAATAATTTCCTCAGTAACATACAAGTGAACCAAACTTGGGTACTACACAACTACAGTATCACCCAATGACTTATTTTACACTATATCTACTACCACTTAACATTTCTATATCAGTTCAACAACCATCACTCAACCTTGTTCCATTTTATTTAAAGTTCGTTAATCAATAAGAGGAATTATTATCACAACACAAGCATTCATTAATCAGTCTCCATTGTGAATCATTTTGCTGGGGTGTGTGGGAGGATTACGCTGGATAATAACTTAGTGTTTTGTATATCCAGAAGAATCTTAACTCCAGCTTACTCCAACTAATAACTAACCTAATCTAACACAACCCAACCTAATCTAATCTAACCTAACCTGAAAAATCTCCACGACAACTTACTCCAACTAATAACTAACCAAACATAAGCTAACATAATTACAGACAGACAGACACACACACACACACACACATAAACCATAAATATGTTATATGGAACATAAATATAACTTCCAAAATCACTCTCATATACTTCCTAACCGCGGCCTGACGAAATAGTACACCTGTAACGTTCTGTCAGGGCTCAGGTCGAGGCTCCTCCTTACTGATCATCTATACGTGTGTGTGTGAGTGAGATGTTTCCTAGTATGTAATAAAAAAGGCGGGGATCCGCTTTTGAATTTTGCCACATACAGCGGCTAGTTTATTGTGCACCCATATTCATCCCGTGAACGGTAGCGTAGGCAGATTATAGTTAAACAGTAGTAGTCAGAATATTATGGCACTGAATGTTAAAAACAATGTATTTCCAAAAACATTTTTGTTTAGTTCTGTAGAGTACATCGCCCTCTCCCTCAACCTGCCATTATTCAATAAATTATTTGTTCCCTCGTTCTAACAAGAGATACACGATAACATATCCTATTTGAAGATAAAAATACACTGTCCAGGAAGAGTCATAACAAACTTGGGGGTTATGTGAGAGAGAGAGAGAGAGGAGAGAGAGAGAGAGAGAGAGAGAGAGAGACAAAGATTTCATACAGCCAAGAGGGGCATGACCACCATGACCCGAGATTCAGGTACCTCTTGCTCCTGGACCCTGTTGACCTTAGGTATACTCACCCATGACCTTTCCACCATTCGCCCATTCTCCCAAGCAGTCAAGGGTCAAATGAGGGGGGGACGGAGGGGAATGGTTCTGTAAGCATAGTTGAGGTTAGGTTAGGTTAGGCTCAAATGAGTGATAGATCAGGTCCTATGGTTAGTTTATATATATCTCTCTCTCTCTCTCTCTCTCTCTCTCTAACACATATATATCCCTATTCTGTAAAATCTTGTGGTTATTTATATTTACTCACTGTTGATATTCTGGGAGAGAGAAAGAGAGAGAGAGAGAGATGTAGATTGAGAGAAAGATATTATTGAGAGAGTAGACGAGGGAAATAGACTGGAGAGAGAGAGAGAGAGATGTAGATTGAGAGAATGATATTATTGAGAGAGTAGACGAGGGAAATAGACTGGAGAGAGAGAGAGAGAGAGAGAGATGTAGATTGAGAGAAAGATATTATTGAGAGAGTAGACGAGGGAAATAGACTGGAGAGAGAGAGAGAGAGAGAGAGAGAGAGAGAGAGAGATGTGAATTAGTGTTTACTCCCACTCATAAGTATAGTATTAGTCAACTTATATTATACAGGGTCTCCAGTCGACGTTAAAATGAAAACAACTTTGTAAAACCTTATAAACTTTTGATTGAATGATAACAGATTAATATCCACACACACACATTATAGTCAGTCTCTTCGAGTATCATTTGGTGTGTGGGTATATATCGTTTGGGTATAAGGTATAAGGCATCATTCGGGAGAGGTCAGGTCAGGTCAAAGTAAAGGTAAGGTCAGGGTAGGTGATCTCAGTGGCCAGGAAACGTGAATTTTTAGGTTGGGATGAATATTTTTTTTTGGGGGGGGGAAGGAGGGAGGGGAGGGGGGAGGGGAGGGGGGGAAGCGAGTATGATTTTATATGATGGTGATGAAGGAAGTGAATAGAGGGAGAGATGGAGAGGAATTATGAAGGAGGGAAGGTTGAAGAAAAGATGAGAATAGGAAAAGGAAGGGAGGAAGGAGGCAGGGAAAATTGAAAAACTGATAAAGATGATGGAAGGGTGAAAATAAAGAGGATGGCGAGGAAAGAAAGAAGGATAGAGGGAAGGAAAGAAATCACGAAAATTTTAAATGAAGAAATGAAGACGAAAATCAACAAAAAAATTAAATAAAAGAAGAAATAATCATGAGAGAAGAAAGAAGAGAAATTGATGGATTGACAAACACGACAGCCACACGGACACGACGACAAGAGATTATGTTAATTTGAGAAAAACTTGGTGGTTGTGACGTGTCTGTCTGTCGCTTCCTGTTGGTGTAGGATGATAATAAGCTGATTAGATCTCTCTCTCATATCTACTTCAGGAGACGTGTGTGTGTGTGTGTATGTGTGTGTGTGTGTGTGTGTACGTTGGCGACACACGGTGTAATTGTCAGCTTGCTCGCCTCGCAAGCGAATGAACCCGGGTTCCATTTCCGGGCAGGGTGAGACCATGAGCAAGTTCCTTTGCGTCATTTACCTCTATCTACCCAACAGTAATTGGGGACCTGGATGTTAATCGATTCGCGCGTCGTGTTACGGGGTAATGGTTAGCCAGTGCAGTTGGCCACGGACTATTCCTTGACACTGGGTCACTCAGCTCATTAACTCAGGGTGTGGCTGTTGTGTTGGCGACAGCTTCAACACCTTAAACAAATTCACGCCTAGGTGGCCCTTGGGCCTGGCCATTCTCATTACAGGAGGGGCAACCATTATAATAATAAATAAAAAAAAAAACGATCATCAACTTCAGGTACACCAATCATC
>NW_024729527.1:22358-56423 GCF_018991925.1 Homarus americanus | reverse complement strand
CACATAAAGGTGGACAACCTGATTGCGGGACTCCTTCTTTATCCTGAGCTCCAGTGGGAAAGCCGCAGTAGCCATTTCTCTAGACGACAGGATTACTACCTCTCGCGCTTCCGCGCTTACGGAGTTCGAGGGGGTGTGTTACGAACCACGCCATCTATTGTCATGATCTACCTACCCAGCACCACGAGCAACGCCATCTAGGGACGAAACCCGAGTATGACTAGTCTTAGTTACCACTCCGGGGTTCCCTTCTCCATATCCTGGTTGTTGCGTCACCTCCTCCAAGTCTTCCTCATCAGCTCCAGATCGAGGAGAGTTCAGTTCACTCTGGGAAGTGACCACACTAGGATCACCTATCCTGGAAACCTACAGCACAGTGACTACCTACCATCTTCTTCAATACTCAGCCTTACTCGTCAGACATCTCAGCTCCGCACTTAAGTATTTGTTATCCTATATTGCCTCCCCACCTCCACTTGCTTCAAATTGTTGTATGTTGTATAAATATGTATATACTGTTAAGCCAATGTTGCGTAGGTTTAGGTTAAGTATGATTAAGGGTAAATTATAGAATGCTGAATATTTTGTTAAGGAATGTATTGTACTTTATTATACACAGCAAAAACTTGCATCCTTTGTCTACCCTTTTATAGTCAGATTGTCTTTGTTTGTTTAAGTTTTTTTTATTGTTGTTGCCTGTTGGGATCTGGGTAGACTTTTAACTATATTCTAAATCCCCAACTCGTAACACCACACACACCAGCTGCTTCATCATCCTCACACACACTCACCAGCTGCATCCCTGCACACGTCGTCATCCTTCACACACACATACACACACACACACACACTCACACACACACACACAGCAGCTGTTTCCCTGCATACGTCATCCTCCTCACACACACACACACACACACACACACAACAGCCGACTCCCTGCTCACGTCATCCTCCTCACACACATACACACACACAACAGCTGACTCCCTGCTCACGTCATCCTCCTCACACACACACACACACACACACACACACACATACATACACAGCAGCTACCTCTCTGCTTATGCCATCCTCCTCACACACACTCACCAACTGATACCCAGCACACGTCATCCTTCTCATGCACGTTAACCAGCTGCATCCTTGCACACGTCATCCTCGTCACACAAAGACACACACTCACCAGCTGTCTCCCTGCAAATGTCATCCACCTCACACTTCTACTACTTTGCTGTCAATCGGAATCGAGTATGACGATCATCCAGCTATGACACAATGATATGAGTTATTAAAGATGAGACCTTCACTGGCTCAGAGGTGACTAGAGAGGCCGATACGGTCGACCAAAGATGTTGCACATGTGGAGGGCTACATCTAGTGCGGGAGGGGCGGCGGCAACGTCTTTCCGGCATTGGGGCTTGTCTGCTAACTTGAAAATATTTACACCTTTTCGTGTGGTGATCCTCCAAGCATTATGGTGTGGAGTAATCGTCTCTCAGGTGAGGGTTGAGGGGGTCGAATTGGCACTTTTTCAGGTTTTCCTTAAGACTAACCTTATTCCTTTTCAGTTGCCCACCAGCGTTACGTTTACTAATCGTTAGGTGACCGTAAAGTAGCTGGTGTGGCAGTCTACTGTCGTCCGTGTGGGTATGTAACATGGCCAGTCCAACATAGTTCTTCATGGACACTGGTAGCCTCAATACTTCTACACTTGGTGTGAGCAAGAATACTGGCATTTTTTCTCTTGTCTTCCCAGCGAACTCGATATACGTGTAAATTTGTAGATAATTTCAGTTCCCTACAGCTGAAGACACGATTTCGGAGTCTGCCAAAGGCTGGAGATGCACATCTGATCCGATGTTGAATCTCTTCATCCACGTCCGCGGTGGTGGACAGGTGGGAGCTGAGATAATAAAAGTGGGTAACAATAGAGAGGGTAGTACCGTTAAGCTGGATGGATGGTGGAGGTGTGCCTGAAACAGTGGCAGGCTGAAAGAGAATCCGAGTCATACATACATTCACCTGAAGCTGAAGTGTCTCCTTTGTTCTTATAAATATTGCCGATGGAGGCGTCTTTAAGAGCTTGGGGGACTTCCTCCTTTTCCCATATATTCTCCAGGGTAAAGTGGAGACGGCTTTGTAAGCAGAGGTCCTCCTGCCTTATACACCTCGGCTTGGATTCCATCAGGCTTTGCTCTTTTTCAATTGTTTGATGGCAATAGCTACCTCATTCAGGGATGGAAGATAGCTGAGTTGGGTCAGCTCTGAATGCTGAGGGACTTGCTGTGCAGTCAAGATATCCACATCAGTGTTTTGATTAAGCAGGGAATGGTGGTGCTCTTTTCAGCGTTGAAGGATGCCTTCTTCTTTAAATAAAGAGTGCCATAGGGTGAGCGTATGGGGGCTGCACCATAAGTGATTGGCCCATAAAATGTTTTAGTGGAATTGATAAATTCGTTCATCTTGTGTTGATTTGCAAGTTTTTGCATATCACATACTATATTTTTAAACAATTCGTTCTTTAGATTGTGAAGTTTGTGCTGGGCCTCCGCTTTCTTTTTACGGAAGGTATCAGCTTTGTTTCCAGACTTAGGGTTGTTCTGCCAGCCAATTAGGGCAGCAAGATTATCATCGACGAGTACATTGATTTCTGGGTTATTTTCATCAGACCAGTCCTGGTGCATTCTTTCGATCTTCCCGAGGGTCTCTCTCCAGGTTTTTGTCATGACAGGGTCGAGAATTTCCCACTCAGCTATGCGGTTTGGGTTGTTTGCTGTCGGGTGGTTTATCAGCCCATATTCGAGCTGCTCTCTGAAAACATGTGCTACCTCTGGATACCCCAGACGCTTTGTGTTAAAACATATTCTGGAGGCTTCTTGCCTTCGCCGTTTTGGGGCGACGTTAAGTGAGAGCTTGTTTCTGACGAGCCGATGATCACTCTCGCAGTGGTTTGATCCATGCATGGCTCGGGTGAGGACATCTCGGAGATCTCTTTCTCTGAGAATAATGTAATCACTGAGATGAAAGTGTTTGCATCGTGGGTGTTGCCACGAACCCTTAAACTTGACGGCCTGCCTGAACTGATAAAGAAGGCATGACTTGAGTTATTCATCGGACTCTGAGCGTCATGAGGCGCTCGTTGAGTCGTTCTGAATTCCATTTCTGCTCAAAATACTACATTACCCAACCCAAACTCCCAGGTTGCAACTGGGGGTGTAACATAACCGAGTAAGGTAACGTGAGGCAAACGCATAGCACATCAAACACCATATTTTTATGGTGAAGTTAACTAAGGAGCTCATAACAACTGTCATAAAATTATAATAGGGTGTCCCACTAATTACAGCAGATATTTGTAGAGGTGAAAGAATATGTGATTCTGAGTATAAAACTTCTATACATATATGGATCTTTCGGTTTACGTTTAGTCGTGAGGTGGATTTTACCAATTACGCAAGGCAACCATTACAAATGGCGAAGTCAAGGCGGGAGATACCGATAGCTATAGTGAAATATAGGAAAGGGGGAAGAAGGTTTAGTAGTGAAAGAATGTTGGTTAAACGGAACAGACTTTTAGGAGGAGAGAAAGTGCGTGGCCTTCTGCCCACTGCATGGTATTGGGAGGTAGGTTGGGGTGACTGGGGCGATGGGAGGAAAGGATGTGGAGAAAAGAAGGCGAAAAGAAATGGATGGCCCATCCCTATTTGGGTGGGGTGCACCTCATCTTTAATTTGTTAGAAGGGTCCATTCATTATTTTTTCTGAGTAGGGTTACACTTTTTATTATAGATAGAGGGAAACGGATGGAGGTAGAGACGTGGTGGCTCAATATCACACATTCTTTCACCTTTACAAATATCTGCTGTCACTCATGGGACACCCTGCAATAGTATAAGGACGACATGGGCTATGCTGATAAATTAATGTGAATTACCTGTTGGTGACGACGATGGTAGGAATGAGACCGCGGCATGTTTCAGTGTTCGACATCATCTCCTTCCCCTGGTGTGGGTGGCGCCAACCTTGGTAACAACTTGTGTGTTCTCCGTGACTACCAGTAATGGTAGTCACGGAGAATTAATTACTGGTGTGCCCATCAGTCTCACCGTCATAGCCATGAACGGCAGAGATATTGTCGTTTTAGTGCTTTTATTTACCTGTTACACATCTCTCACCATGCTTAATAATATTAACTATCTTCATGACATTCTTATTGATATCAGTGATTGCGAAATTCACGATGTTATGCTCCACCTACACACAGCCTGTTACTAGACTAACCCCAACCTCCTCTATCCCCCCACACACACTACAGTGGGCGACATCTGTTGGCCGACCATAGCATTTTCCCCAGTTGTTTCGAAACTTCAGACTCTAGGCTATTCGAATCCTCACTGTGGTTGGGTAGTGGGCACGACTTTGGTGCACGATAGTACAGTGGGGATGGAGGTGATATGGTGTGGTGGGACAGATACAGTTGGGGTGAGGGAGGCACATAGGCATTGACATTATTGTGGGACATTCCTTTTAGTGTGATTGTGATGGCGTGTGCGTCGACATGCAGGTGGGGTACGGGTAGCCAGGGGTGGTGTCCTCAGGTCCAATAGGTAGCCCTGGTGGAGACAGCACAGACACAGGAGTGGGCGTGGCTTGCTGTGGGTGGACAGGTTGAGGCACCAAGTGTCGTGAAGATGAGGCAGGACTTCGCTCGGGGGTAGCAGGACACACCGGGGCAGACCCGGTAGGTGCTACACCAGTAGTGAAGGCCGCCGGTGGTGTAGTAGGCATTGAGCAGGGGGGGCTCGCAGGGGGGCTACCAGCTTGTGTCAAACCAAAAGAGAGGCGTGACTGGGCGGCAACAGAGGGCAAGAGTAGGTCGGAGATGGTGGTACAGAGTGTAACAAAGAGTTTTTCAATACGGTTGGTAAATTCTTGGAAAAGGGATATGATCTGTGTCATGTCACTGGAAAGGGGTTGTGGGGGGGCCGGTGGGAGCACAAGCCTGACAGCGCAGAGAGAGGGGAGGTCCAGCATTTGAGTTAGGAGGCGGCCGGTACTGCTGTGTTGCAGCCAGGTGAGGCCAGGCAGGGGCAGGTGTTGTCGAAGAAGGCGCTACTGGAAACAGGTGACACAGAGGAGGCGGCCCGGTAGACTGGGGGGGCGTTGTGGTAGACGCGGCCTTCGGGAGGCTTTACCCCTGGGACAGACGGGCGATTGGGGCATTGCCGTGAGTCAGCATTGTGCCGGCCGCCACTGTTACAACACCTGGGATCAACTACATAGCCGACACCACAGGCGGGGTTATGGTTACGTGAACAGAAGTGACATCTAGGACGATCACGCCGGCAGCAGGCAGTGAAGGTGTGACCCTAATGAGAACAGATATCACAAAAAGCAGGCCCAGGATGATAGGGTTCCGCATAAAGTGGAGGGAGGATTGCGTGGGCCTCCACAGTGGTTGGGCATTCCCTTCTCTTCCACTTGACAATAACAGGAGCTTGTGGGGTGTTCCCCTGGTAATATCGACGTATACTGAGTATACCAGAATTAAAGTCACGCCCATCTTCGATGTCAGCGTATAGGGGGAATCGTTTCACTAGGATGTGGCAACATTCATCACCGTCTACTGGGGGATGGGTGGTGGGGGGGGCACCAGGACAACCCCGTCAAGGCCAACAGTACTAAGTGTTTCATAGACCTCAGGAGTCTGATATTTGATAAAGTTCTGGTTCTTACCCTGTCGGAATTGAATGTTGAGACGGGGTTGTCTGCAGTACTTCACCATCCAATTAAAGCGTTCCTCTACAGTTTTCAGTGAGTCCTTGGGGAAGTGCAGATTCAGCTTACTTGGCTGGTTGGCAGAGGGCAGGGTGATAGGGTCCATGGCAATGGTGTTTCCACTCCGGCTAGTGTTTCCCATAGAAACATTACCGTCACTGTCATAATCACTGGGGTCTGACTCTTGAAGGGTGTTGGATTCAGTATGACCAGGCGAGTTGGCGATGGCATCCGTATCAGAGACGTCTGCGTCCATGAGAGAGCCACTTCTGGGACATTTATGTCGACCCCCAATGCTGACAAAAACTTGCCGGCTGAAGGGACCTTTGTGGGACGATCGGGAAGTCAAGAGCACCTACGGGCCCGTCTGTCCCCTTAGGTGGTCACGCCATGACTGATAAATCAAATTATGACAATACTTTTAAGATTCAAGTATTGTCATACTTCAATCTTAAAAGTATTGTCCCTGCAGGCAGAATGTATATGACCAATAACAGTAAATAAACCAAGACCATTTAGAAAAAAAAATATTAATGAGAACGTACTTTAAGAGAACAGTGAGGTAATGGATGAGGTAATGAACACACTCAATTATACTGTTGTCTTAAAAATCATGTAGAAAAGTCCTAACATTTACCGTCCCAGTTATTGATTTAATATTCCACGTTTATGTGCCCGACAGAGTAATCTCACGGCAAACTATTTCCTGCATATTATTTTGTCATAATATTTCACATGTTAATTAATTTCATTTATACTGCGTGTTAGAAAGATTTGTTTTACATTACTATTATTTCACTAACTCGTACACCCAAAATTGGTTCTCTGTACAGTACATGAAACATAATGACTGACAGTCTCAGTTAAAGTAAAGAAAGTTATACGTATCATTGAACTTATCAAGAAAATTACGTCAGAAAATTTGATACATATTATTTTTTATTTTTTTTTTTTTTTCATATATTGGGCACCCCCCTACATCCTTGTGTAAGGTGAAGCGCAGAAGCGTTTACAGCACCCAACAGGGAAGCATGCTAAGTTCATGCTTGCCTTATGTCTCATGAGTTAACGGCGTAGAAGCCTGAAGAGTCGAGGGCGTAGAAGCCTGAAGAGTCAATAGTTTATGTCTAAGCAAGTTATTGGAAGTTCCAACAATTTATCCCTGAATACGAATTCGCAACTTTCGACTTACAGCAGGTACCTACTTTGCTGCTAGGTGAACAGGGACCAAGGGGACTAGGAAGAGTGTCCAAACAACTTCCGCCGGCCCGGGAATCGAACCCGTGACATCTTGCTTGCGAGGCAAGAACGGTACCGCTCTACCACCAGCTCCCCGATACATATTAATGATACAGTGAATGTTAGGACACAGTCATGATTTCATTAGCATATAAGCTCGATTAGTATTTGTAAACTCGACTCGATGGGTAAATATAACTCAATTTATTATAAACGTAATATATAGTCCATTAATATTACAATACACTGAATACAAACATAAGTACAGCTATACAAATTTAACGAGTATTTATAACAAAATATTGAAATCCATCATTCACGTGAAACATATAAATAATCACGGTGTACAGCAATACCTGAAATACTTTGCACTGGAGGGAGGTAACAACCTATACCAGGTAGGAGTTTTTTTTCCACAGCTATGATCTTCACCTCTTGACACCTGCAACATGGTAATTGTCGGAACTCTCTTGGTCAATAGATATGCAACGTAAAAACATACACCTGTCTCGGTGTTCGTGTTACAAGGAGAACATATGTACACAGTATATACATACAACACCGGCCACTCTGCTAAGGCGAGCTCGTTGAGGCCGGAAATGACGCCTCACAGATTAAATTTCCGGTAAAGGGTGTTATGGTGTTATGGTATTTGATAAGAGCCATGGGAACAGTTCGCTTGGACAATTATGGGAGCATTATAGACGTGTATGTGGGACGAGAGGGGAAGAGGAGCACAAACTGAAAAGGGAGGAGATATACAGAATATATATATATACATATATATATATATATATATATATATATATATATATATATATATATATATATATATATATATATATATATATATATATATATATATATATATATATATATATATATATATATATATATATGTGCACAGGGTGGTGTAATGCGTCTAGTGTGGCAGTTTTATGTTAGAGTTAAGGTGCAAACACTGCTTGCTTCCTCTCGCTTTCAGCTGCCGCGGCTGGCTAACCCTCATGGCGAACAGGGAAGCAACTTGCATAAATCTTCCATACCAGTACACAGCCTCTTCACCATTAAGACTACTGTTGTACCTCCTCGTGGCAACACACGTAAGCCCAAGCTAGACCAGCAGGGGATCTCGGAGTAGCAGTGGGCCCCAGAGGGACAGCGCATAGGCCCACTGGCATGTGGACACGTCCTGGTGCCTACCAACCACTGCCCCATTGCCTTGCGGATTAACATTCGTAGGTATAAGGCTACGGGATTAAATCCCGAACGCAAAATCTGCGGTGGAATCCCGCAATAGGCAAACATGCTTACAGAGCTCCAACAAGACTCCCAACGGCGGTATAGGCGGAAGAGATGACCAACATAGGAGCCCAACGACTACTCCGGCGGACGAAGACAATGCATGATGGACAGGCTACGAAGGTGAAACCCAAAAACCTGGGCTATCAGCAGTCCATTGTAACTCTTCTTCTCCCAGTTGTTGCAACATTTGCTCCACTGGATCAGGAAAAGGGAGACCCAAGATGTGTGGTTGCAGTTATCATCAAGCTCATCATACTCCTCCTCATCATCAAACCCCTATACGCCAAAAAGTCCTATGGCGACGGACCAGTGGCGACGGGGACATCCAGAGATGACTGCCGGAAGTCCCTAGTCACAACTTTGCACATGGGCGGCATGCTGTAGATAAGATGGAAGTTTATGCACTGGGATCTAAGCAGCAGTGCAATCCGGTACTGTCTGTGCGGCTGATCAGCCCTTTCGAGGAGCCACTCTGCTCACCCCACATGTGGAGAGGGCTAGAATAGGTGCCCTAAACAAAGCCTGAATAAAGAACCAACCTGACTGGGCAACCGCACTTGTGGCAGGAAAGGGGGAGGACAACACTGAACACAACTACTACACCTCTGACAGGAGGAAGACAATACTAAGCAGAACTACAACTCTTATGGCAGGGCAGGAAGAAAACAGCACCGAGCACAACTACAATACTTGTGGTATGATAGGAGGAGGACAACACTGAACACAACTACAACACTTGTGGCAGGGCAGGAAAAGGACAACACTGAACACAACTACTACATTTGTGACAGGAGGAAAACAACACTGAACACAATTAAATCACTTGTGGCAGGACAGGGGGGTAGCAACAATGAGCGCAACTACAACACTTGAGGCGGGACAGAAGGAGGACAATACTGAACAGAACTACAACACTTGTGGCAGGCCAGGAGGAAAACAACACGAAGCACAAATGCAACACTTGTGTCATTACAGAAGGACAACACTGAAGACAACTACAACACATGTAGCAGGCCAGGAGGAAAACAACACTTAACACAATTACAACACTTGTGGCAGGACAGGAGGAGGACAACACTGAAAAAAACTACAAAACTTGTAGCAGGAGGTGGACAACACTGAGCACAACTATAACATTTGCGACAGGGCAGGAGGAGGACAACACTGAAGACAACTACAACACTTGTGGCACGACAGGAGGAAAACTACATTGAAAACAACTACAATACTTGTGGCAGGAGGAGGACAACACAGAAAACAACTGCAACATTTGTGGAAGGAGGAGGAGGACAACACTGAGCACAATTACAACATTTGTGGCAGTACAGGATGAAAACAACACTAAACGCAACTACAACACTTGTTGTAGGAGGAGGATAACACTGAGAAGAACTACAACACTTGTAACAGTACAGAAGGAGGACAACACTGAGCACAATTATAACACTTGTAGCAGGACAGGAGGAAAACAGCACTGACCAAATCTAGAATACTTGTAGCAGGAGAAAAACAACACTGAATACAACTACAACACTTGTCGCAAGTGGAGGACAACAGTGAGCACAATTACAACACTCGTGGCAAGAGGAGGACAACACTGAACACAACTATAGCACATATGGCAAGAGGAGGACAACACTGAACACAAATATAGCACATGTGGTAAGAGTAGGACAACACTGAACACAACTATAACACTTGTGGCAAGAGAAGGACAACACTGAACACAACTCTAGCACAAGTGGCAAGAGGAGGACAACACTGAACACAACTATAACACTTGTGGCAAGAGGAAAATAACACTGAACACAACTATAACACTTGTGGCAAGAGAAGGACAACACAGAACACAAATATAGCACATGTGGCAAGAGGAGGACAACACTGAACACAACTATAATACATGTGCCAAGAGGAGGACAACACTGAACACAACTATAGCACATGTGGCAAGAGGAGGACAACACTGAAAATAAATATAACACTTGTGGCAAGAGGAGGACAACACTGAACACAACTATAACACTGGTGGGAAGAGGAGGACAACACTGAATACAACTATAGCACATGTGGCAAGAGGAGGACAACACTGTACACAACTATAACACGTGTGGTAAAAGGACGAAAACACTGAATACAACTATAGCACATGTGGCAAGAGGAGCACAACACTGATCACAACTATAAGAACTTGTGGCAAGAGGAGGACAACACTGAAGACAACTATAGCACATGTGGCAAGAGGAGGACAACACTGAACACAACAATAACACATGTGGTAAGAGGAGGACAACACTGAATACAACTATAGCACATGTGGCAAGAGGAGCACAACACTGAACACAACTATAAGAACTTGTGGCAAGTGGAGGACAACAATGAGCACAACTATAACACTTGTGGCAACAGAAGGACTACACTGAACACAACTACAGCACATGTGGCAAGAGGAGGACAACACTGAACACAACTATATGAACTTGTGGCAAGAGGAGGACAACACTGAATACAGCTATAGCACATGTGGGAAGAGGAGCACAACACTGAAAACAAATATAAGAACTTGTGGCAAGAGGAGGACAACACTGAAACTACTCACTTATGAGGAGGACAACCTGCTTCACTTCTATGCAACTACAACCACTTGTGGCAAGAGGGACAGCACTGAACATAACTATAACACTTGTGGCAGGAGGACAACACTGAACCAATTATAACATTTGTGAGGGACAACACTGAACACAAGCTATAACACTTGTGGCAAGAGGAAAATAAACTGAACACCTTCTGCTTGTGGTAAGAGAAGGACAACACTGAACACAACTATAGCAATGTGGTAAGGGGAGGACAACACTGAACACAACTATACTTACTTATGGCAGGGGACAACCTGGAACCTTCTTGTGGCAAGAGAAGGACAACACTGGAACACTTCTCTTGTATGCAGAGGAGGACAACACTGAACACCTAACTACGAGACAAGAGATAACACATGTAGGGGAGGACAACACTGAACATAACTTGTGTAGCACATGTGTAGAGGGCCTGACACAACTATAAGAACTTGTGGCAGGAGGAGGACAACACTGAGCACAACTATAACATTTGTGGCAACAGAAGGACAACACTGAACACAACTATAGCACATGTGGCAAGAAGAGGAAAACACTGAACACAACTATAATACATGTGGCAAGAGGAGGACAACACTGAACATAACTATAACACTTGTGGCAAGAGAAGGACAACACTGAACACAACTATAGCACATGTGGCAAGAGGAGGACAACACTGAACATAACTATAACACTTGTGGCAAGAGAAGGACAACACTGAACACAACTATAACACTTGTGGCAAGAGAAGGACAACACTGACCACAACTATAACACTTGTGGTAAGAGGAGGACAACACTGAATACAACTATAGCACATGTGGCAAGAGGAGCACAACACTGATCACAACTATAAGAACTTGTGGCAAGAGGAGGACAACACTCAATACAGCTATAGCACATGTGGCAAGAGGAGGACAACACTGAACACAACTATAACACTTGTGGCAAGAGAAGGACAACACTGAACACAACTATAACACTTGTGGCAAGAGGACAACACTGAAAACAACTATGACACTTGTGGTAAGAGAAGGGCAACACTGAACACAACTATAGCACATGTGGCAAGAGGACAACACTGAAAACAGCTATGACACTTGTGGTAAGAGAAGGACAACACTGAACGTAACTATAGCACATGTGGCAAGAGGAGGCCAACACTGAACACAACTATAACACATGTGGCAAGAGAAAGACAACACTGAACACAACTATAGCACATGTGGCAAGAGGAGGACAACACTGAACACAACTATACCACATGTGGCAAGAGGAGGACAACACTGAACAGAACTGAAACAGTTGTGGCAAGAGAAGGACATCACTGAACACAACTATAGCACATGTGGGAAGAGGAGGACAACACTGAACACAACTGGAAACAGTTGTGGGCAAGAGAAGGACACATCACTGAACACAAATCTATAGCAATATGTGAAGAGGAGGACAACACTGAACACAACTATAACACTTGTGGCAAGAGAAGGACAACACTGAACACAACTATAGCACATATGGCAAGAGGAGGACAATACTGAACACAACTATAACACTTGTGGCATGAGGAGGACAACACTGAACACAACTATAGTAAATGTGGCAAGAGGAGGACAACACTGAACACAACTATAGCACATGTGGCAAGTAGAAGGACAAAACTGAACACAACTATAGCACATGTGGCAAGACGAGGACAACACTGTACACAACTATAATACTTGTGGGAAGAGAAGGACAACACTGAACACAACTATAGCACATGTGGCAAGAGAAGGACAACACTGAACACAACTATAGCACATGTGGCAAGAGGAGGACAACAGTGTTCAAAACTATAATACTTGTGGCAAGAGATGGACAACACTGAACACAGCTATAGCACATGTGGCAAGAGAAGGACAACACTGAACACAACTATAGCACATGTGGCAAGAGAAGGACGACACTGAACACAACTATAACACTTAAGGCAAGAGAAGGACAACACTGAACACAACTATAGCACATGTAGCAAGAGAAGGACAACACTGAACACAACTATATCACATGTGGCAAGAGGAGGACAACACTGTACACAACTATATATACTTGTGGCAAGAGAAAGACAAAATTGAACACAACTATAGCACATGTGGCAAGAGGAGGACAACACTGTACACAACTATAATACTTGTGGCAAGAGAAGGACAAAATTGAACACAACTATAGCACATGTGGCAAGAGGAGGACAACACTGAACACAACTATAACACTTGTGGCAAGAGAAGGACAACACTGACCGTAACTATAGCACATGTGGTAAGAGGAGGAATACACTGAACAAAACTATAACACTTCTGGTAAGAGAAAGACAACACTGAACACCACTATAGCACATGTGGCAAGAAGACAACAATGAACACAACTTTAACACTTGTTGCAAGAGAAGGACAACATGAACACAACTATAGCACATGTGGCAAGAGGAGGACAACACTGAGCGCAACTATAGCACATGTGGCAAGAAGAGGACAACACTGAACACAACTATAACACTTGTGGCAACAGAAGGACAACACTGAACACAAATATAGCACATGTGGTAAGAGGAGGACAACACTGAACACAACTATAACACTTGTGGCAAGAGAAGGACAACACTGATCACAACTATAGCACATGCAGCAAGAGGAGGACAGCACTGAACACAACTATAATACATGTGGCAAGAGGAGGACAACACTGAACACAACTGTAGCACATGTGGCAAGAAGACAACACTGAACACAACTATAACATTTGTGGCAACAGAACGACAACACTGAACACAACTATAGCACATGTGGCAAGAGGAGGACAACACTGAACACAAATATAATACATGTGGCAATGAGGAGGACAACACTGAACACAACTATAGCACATGTGGCAAGAGGAGGACAACACTGAACCCAATTATAACACTTGTGGCAAAAGAAGGACAACACTGTACACAACTATAATACTTGTGGCAAAAGAAGGACAACACTGAACACAACTGTAGCACATGTGGCAATTGGAGGACAACAGTGAACCCAGCTATAACACTTGTGGCAAGAGAAGGACAACACTGAACGTATCTATAGCACATCTGGCAAGAGGACAAAAATGAACACAACTATAACACTTGTGGCAAGAGAAGGACAACACTGAACACAACTATAGCACAAGTGGCAAGGGGAGAAAAATGAACCTGACTATAACATTGCTGCTGTGGCATGAGGGACAACACTGAACACAACTTTCTTTGTGTGCTAGGGAAGGACAACACTCAACCTTCTATAGCACATGGGCGCAAGGAGGACAACACTGGACACAATATATAGCAGCACATGTGGCAAAGGACATATGAACAGAACTGCATATATGGCAAGAGGACAACACTGAATACAACTATAACATGTGCTAGGCAGGCACAACACTGATCACAACTATAGCACACATGTGGCAAGAGGACAACAATGAGACCTGTTCTCTTACTTGTGGCCAGCAAGGGACAACACTGAACACAACAATAGCATGTGGGGGACAACCTGAACAACTATAGCATGTGTGGAGAGGACAACACTGAACACAACTATAATCCCATGTGTAAGAGAGACAACCTGAAGACAACTATAGCACATGTATGGGAGAAAACACTGAACTAAAATATGTTACTTGTGGCAAGAGATGGACAACACTTACAACTATAACACTTGTAACGAAGGACAACACTAATCAATAGCACATGTGGCAAGAGAGAAAACACTAGACACAACTATAACACTTGGCAGAAAGAGAGGACAACACTGAACATAACTTCTGCTTACTGTGGTAAGAGGAGGACAACACTGAACACAACTATAACATGTGGCAAGAGGAACAACACTGAACACAACTATAACACATGTAGCAAGAGAAGGACAACCTGAACACAACTTCTACTTGTAGCAAGAGGACAACACTGATTACAAATTATAACACTCTTTGTGTGAGAGAAGGACAACACTGAACACAACCTATAACACATATGTGTGAGAGGACAACACTGAACTATGCTATTTACGTGGCAGAAGGGACAACCTGAACGCAACTATAGTGCATGTAGGCAAGAGGAGGACAACACTGAATAAACTATAGCACATGTGGCAGTGGGATGACAACACTGAACACAAGCTATAACACTTGTAGCAAGAGGACATACTGAACAACTATATGTGTAAGAAGGACAACCACTGAACCTGACTATATACATGTGGGGAGAACACTAGGACAACTATAGCACATGTAGCCAGGGAGGACAACACTGAACACAACATGTGGCAAGAGGAGAACAATGACCACTACTGTCTGCTTGTGTGACAGAATAACAACACTGGACACAACTATATTTGTGGCAAGAGGACAACAGTGAATACAACCTATTATACATTTGTGTGTGGGGAGGGACAACCACTGAACTAGAGTATATATGGCAGCACAGCAGAGGGACAACTGAACAACTATAACTCTTGTGAAGGACAACACTGAACACAACTATAACACTTGAGGACAACACTGAACTGTCATAGCCATGTGGGGAGGGACAACAGTGAACACAGCTTGGCACATGTGTGAGAGAACCTGACCTCTACTGTAACACTTGTGGCAGGGACAACACTGAACACAACTATAGCACATGTGTGAGGAGGACAACCTGAACTAACTATAACACTTGGCAACAGAGACAACACTGAACTTAGCTATAGCACATGTGTGGCAAGAGAATGTACTGAACACAACTATAACATGTGGCAAGATAAGGAGACAACACTGAACACAACTATAACATGGCAACAGGAGGACAACACTGAACACATCTACACTTGTGTGAGAGACAACTCTGTACTAAGTTATAACATGTGCTTGAGAAGGACAACACACAGAACTCTGCTTATAACACTTGTGTATGGGGAGGAAACACTGAATACAACAATATAGCACATGTGGCTGGGAAAACAGCACTGAACACAATATAGCACATGTGGCAAGAGGAGGGACAACACTGAACACAACTATAACACTTGTGGCAAGAGAACAACCTTAACACAACTATGTATGTAGGAGGACAACATTGAACACAAATAAAACATGGCCAGAGGAGACACTGAACACAACTATAGCACATGTGGCAAGAAGGACACTAAACACAACTCTAACACTGTGGAAGAGAGACAACACTGAACATAACTATAACACTTGTGGCAGAGGAGGACAACCTGAACACAGCTATAACATATGTGAGCAAGAGGAGGACAACACTTGAACACAACTATAGCACATGTGTGGGAGGACAACACTGAACACAACTATATTTGTGAGGGGACAAAATGAACCAGCTTCTGTACATGTGGCAAGATGAAACACTGAACAATTATAACTGCTTGTGGCAAGAGGAGGATAACACTGAACACAACTTCTTGCCAGTAAGGGAAGGACAACACTGAACACAACTATAGCATGTGGCAAGAGAGACAACACTGAACACAACTATAACACTTGTGGCAAGAAGGACAACACTGAAACACAACTATAGCATGTGGCAAGAGAGAGGATAACACTGAACAACTATAAAACATTTAATGGAAAAAACACTGAACATAACTATAGCACATGTGGCAGAGAGGACAACACAGACTGAAATATAGCACTTGTGTGGGAGGACAACACTGAACAACTATAGCACATGTGTGAAAGGAGAGTAACTGAGCACTTCTATAGCACTTGTGGCAAGAGGAGGACAACACTGAACACAACTATAGCACATGTGTGAGAGAGGACAGCACTGAACATGTATGACTCATGTGGTAAAGAGGACAACTGAACATAAATTATAACACTTGTGTCAAGAGATAACACTTAACAGAAGTATATCACGTGGCAAAGGAGGACAACAGTGAACACAAATATAACACTTGTGTGGGGATAAAACTGAACATAACTATAACAGCAGAGTGGGGATAACACTGAACACAAAATAACACTTGTGTGAGAGGAGGTTGTGTGGGGAGGACAACACAGACGCAACTATAGCAAATGTGTGGGAGGATAAAACTGAACATAACACTTGGTGGCAAGAGAGACAGCATGAACATAACTATAGCACATGTGGCATGAGAGTCAACACTGAACACAGCTTTATAGCACATTGTGTAGAGGAGGACAACACTTAACACAACTATGGCACTTGTGGCAAGAAGGACAACAATGAACACAACTATAGCACATGTGGCAATTTTGTTTTTTTGTTAGAGAAGGGACACTGAACAATAACTATAGCACATGGCAGATAGGGGAGAATACGTTGGGTGGGGGCTGAACACTTCTTTTGCACATGTGGCAGGGAGACAACACTGAACACAACTATAACACTTAATGGCAAAGGAAGGACAACCTGAACACAACTGCACATGTGGCAGGAGGACAACATGAACACAACTATTTTGCATGGCAAGGGAGGACAATACTGAACACAATTATGTACTTTTGTGGCAAGAGGAGGCAACACTGGACACAACTATGCATGTGGGGGGGTTTTTGTGGGGACAACCTGATCACAACTATAGCTTGGGGCAGGAGGAGGACAACACTGAAGACAACTATGGCATGTGGCAGGAGACAACCTGAACACAACTTCTCACACATGTGGTAAGAGGAGGACAACACTGAATACAACTATAGCACATGTGGCAAGAGGAACAACACTGAACACAACTTTAAGAACTTGTGGCAGGAGGACAACACTGAATAACTATAGATGGCAGGGACAACCTGAACACAACTATAACACTTGGCAAGAGGAGGACAACTTAACACAACTACAACATGTGGCAAGAGGGGAGGGACAACGTGAACTAAAATAAAACACTTGTGGCAAAGAGGAGGACAACACTGAACACAACTATAACACATGTGGCAAGAATAGGATAACAATGAACACAACTATAACACTTTGTGGCAAGAGGAGGACAGCACTTAACACAACTATAACACATGTGGCAGAGAAAGGACAATACTGAACACAACTATAACACTTGTGGCAAGAGAAGGACAAACTGAACATAACCTTGTGGCAAAGAAAGGACAACACTGAACACAACTATAGTACATTTGGCAAGATAAAACACTAGACACAGTTATATACTTGTAGCAAGACAACCTGAACACAACTATAACACATGCAGGCAGGAGGACAACCTGAACACAACTATAACACTTGTGCTAGCTTTGTTTGTGGCAGAGAAGGACATCTCCTGGCTCTGCTTTACAGCTGGCAGAGGACAACCTTCTGCTTCTGTACATGTGGCAACAGAGGACAACACTGACACAACTATAGCACATGTGGCAAGGGAGACAACACTGTACACAACTATAGCATTGTGGCAAGAGAAGAGACAACCTGAAAATAAGCATGCTGTATAGGAGAGGTTGACTGAACCTGGCCTATAGCACATGTGGCAAGGGAGGACAACACTGTACACAACTATAACACTTGAAATGCAGAGGTCTTGAATACAACAATAGCACATGTGGCAGAGGAGGACAACCTGAGACTGCAACTATAACACTGTGTGAGAGAGGGACAGACATAGCTATAAGCACATGTGGCAGAGGAGGATACCACTGAACACAACTATCACTTGTGGCAAGCAGGAGGACAACACTGAACTGGCTTTAGAACATGTATATGGGGAGGACCTGAACCTGGTTACTTGTAGCAGAGAGAGAACAACACTTTTCAGTTGCTATAGCACATGTGGCAAAGAGGAGGTTATTTTGAGACACTAACTATAACACTTGTGGCACGAGGAGGACAACCACTGAACCTGGCCTTCTGTATGGCGAGGACAACATGAACACCTATAGCACTGTTTGGCAATGAGGAGGACAACACTGAACACAACTGTAGCCTTGGCGAGAGGAAGGACAACACTGAACACAACTATAACACATTGTAGAGGAGGACAACCTGAACACAACTACATAAGCCTTTGCCAAGAAAAGGACAACACTGATTATACCTGGCATGTAAAGGAGGACAACACTGAACCCTTCACATACATGTGGCAAAGGGGACAACACTGTATCACAATATCAGCACATGTGGCAAGGAGGGACAACACTGCAACACAACAGCCTTTATACAGAGGAGGACGTCACTGAACCTATTTCTAGCACTTTGAGAGGACCAACACTGAACTACAACTATAGAACATGCCCTTGGCAAGGAGGATAAGCACATGTGGCAGTGATAACAGCACTTCCTTGTGTGGTAAGAGGTGGACAACCTGAGATACAACTATAGCACATGCTGAGGCATACTGATCCCTTCTTATGTGTGTGGCAGGAGACAGCCTGAGAAGAGACAACTATAGCACATGTGGGGGGACAACAACCTGAACACAACTATACACATGTGTGTGCAGAGAGGACAACACTAGACACAACTATAACATGTGGGAGGAGGATAACACAGACACAATGTAACACAGCGGCAGAGTGAGATAACCTGAACCTTGTGGCAGATGTGGGGACAACAGAACACAACTATAGCAATTGTGTGGCAAGAAGGACAACACTGAACACAACTATAACACATGTGGCAGAGAAGGACAACACTGAATACAACTGTAGCACATGTATGTGGCAGAAGACTGTACCTGGACACAACTATAGAACTTGTGCACAGAGGAGGACAACAGTGAGACAACTATAGCACATGTTGGCAGAGGGACAACACTGAACCTAAGAACCTTAGGGGACAACAATTGACACAACTATAACACTTGTGGCAAGAGGGACAACACTGAACTAGCACATGTAGAGGGACAACACTGAACACAACTATAATCACTTGTGGCAAGGAAGGACAACACTGAACAATATATGGGGATAACATGAACACTCAAAACGCTTGTGTAGGAGACCATCACACATATAGCTCAGGGAGACACTGGATACAACTATAGCACGTATGGCAAGAAGCACACCACTGAGTCTGGCTATAGCACATGTGTCAAGGACAAAATGAACTGTACTTTTAGCATGGCGAGAGGGACAACACTGGAACACAACTATAGCACATGTGTGTAGGGAGGAGGACAACACTGAACACAACTATAACACTTATTGCAGCAGCAGAAGGACAACACACAACTGCTGTGGCAGAGACAACACTGAACTGAATATAGCACACATGTGGCAAGATGAGACAACACTAAGACTTCTTCTGTTGTGGCACGAGAAGGGATAACCTGAACACAACTATAGCAAATGTATGGCAAGAGGAGGGACAACTACTGAACACAACTATAACACATGTGTGGCAAAAGGAGACAACACTGAACACAATTATAGCTGAGTTACAACCATAACACATGTGGTAGGGGACAACACTGAAGACAACTATAGCACATGTGGCAGAGGAGGACAGCACAGACACAAATATAACACTTGTGGCCAGAGTGAAGGATATGTACTGAACACAACATGCTTTTGTGTGGCCAGAGGTGTACTGAACACAACTATAGTGTGTGAGGACAATGCTGAACACGTGCAACACTGGCAGCAAGAGGAAGGACAACACTGAACACAACTATAGCACTTGGCTGAGTAGAGGAGGACCTTGCTGGTCACAACTATAACATGTGGCAGAGGCCTGTACCCCAGTCGCAGCTATAAGTGCTTGTGGGCAAGAGGACAAACCTGGAATTCTGGCCTGGCACATGTATGGCAGGAGGAGGACAACACTGAACATATAACACACAGCATGTCGTAAGAGGTCAGCACTGGATAACTATAGCACATGGCAGCGAAGGGCGCAACACTGAACAACTATAAGAACATGTGGCAAGAGGACAACACTAGGAACAACCTGCAAGCACATGTGGCAGAGGAGGACAACACTGAACTATAACACATGTGGTAAGAGGGACAACACTGAATACAACTATAGCACATGTGTGAGAGGCATAACACTGAACACAACTATAGAACTTGTGGCAAGAGGGAGGACAACAGTGAAACAACTATAGCACTTGTGGCAAGGGACAACACGAACTGGCTATAACTTGTGGCAAGAGGGACAACATACACAACCATAATACTTGTGGCAAGATAAGGACAACACTAGATGAAGACATATAGCACACTGGCAAGAGGGAGGACAACACTAGGGTACAACTAAAACACTGGCAGCAGCAAGGAGAACCAACACTGGAACACATCATACATATGTGTGGGGAGAACACTGGAATACAACTTCCTGCTTTATGCTGGCAGAGAAGCACACCACTGATCCTGGCTTCATAACACATGTATCAAGACAACAATGAACACAACTTCTATGGCATGGCAAGGACAACCTGAACTTCTGGCACATGTGTGTGAGGAGGACAACACTGAACACAACTATAACATGTGGCAGAAGGACAACACTGAACACAACTATATTTTTGTCTGTGGCAAAGGAGAACCAACACCAGACAGCTATAACACATGTGGCAAGATAGAGGTTCATACTGAACGCTTATAA
The DNA here is from genome assembly GCF_018991925.1 of Homarus americanus. Classification (NCBI taxonomy): domain Eukaryota; kingdom Metazoa; phylum Arthropoda; class Malacostraca; order Decapoda; family Nephropidae; genus Homarus; species Homarus americanus. The sequence continues at coordinate 34,905 of NW_024729527.1, read as the reverse complement.
CATAGCCAACGACAGAGGACAACATGAACACAACTATAACACATGTGGCAAAGGAAGACAACTCTGAACACAATTCTTACTTGACAACTGCAAGAACACAACTTCTCTTGCTTAGCCCAGCAACAGAGGACAACACTGAACAACTATAGCATGTGGCAAGAAAGGACAACACTGAACACAAATATAGCACATGTGGCTGAGAAGCAACACTGAACCCTGCTTCTAAAACACTTGTGGCAAGAGGAGATAACACTGAACATAACTACACATGTAGAGATGGGGACAATGACACTGAACACAACTATAACACTTGTGTAAGAGGACAGCATAACACAACTTCTGCTTTGTATGTAGCAGAGGACAATATTGAACAAATAAAACACTTGTGGCAAGGGAGGACCAACCTTATGAACACAACTATAGCACAGCATGTGGCCAAGAGGAGACCAACCACCAACTCTAACACTTGTATGTGAGAGAGGAGATAACACTGAACACAACTATAACACTTGTGGCAGAGGAGGGACAACATAACACAACTATAACACATGTATGTAAGAAGGACAACACTGAACACAACTATAGCACATGTGTGTGGGAAGACAACACTGAACACAACTATAACATTTGTGGCAAGAGGACAAACTGGACAGCAACTATAGCACATGTGGCAGGAATGAGAACACCAGACACAGATTGCAGCATGGGGAGGACAACACTAATTTCTTTGTAACATATGGCAAGAGAAGGACAACACTGAACACAACTATAGCACATGTAACAAGAGGACAACCTGAACACAACTGTCTTGCTTGCAAGAGGACAGCACCAAAACACAACTATAGCGAGAAGGACAACACTGAACACAACTATAACACTTTTGGCAAGGAAAGGACAACTGAACACAACTATAACACTTGTGGCAAGAGAAGGACAACATTGAACACAAATAAAACACTTAATGGCAAGAGGAGGACAACACCTGAACACAACTATAGCACAGCAAGAGAAGGACAACACTGAACACAACTATAGCACATGTGGCAAGAAAGGACAACACTGAGCACAACTATACCACATGTGGCAGAGAAGAAGACAACAATGAACACAACTATAGCACATGTGGCGAAAGAGAGGACAACACACACAACTATAGCTCATGGGAGCAACAGAGGACAACACTGAACACAAATATAACACTTGTGTAAGAGGAGGACCAACACTGAACTATATCACATGTGAGACAACGTGAACACAAGAGGATAACACTGAACACAAGTATAACACTTGTGGCAAGAAGGACACTGAGCACAACTATAGGAAATGTGGGAGGGAGGATAACACTGAACAAACTATAACACTTGTGTGAGAGGACAACACTGAACACAACTATAGCACATGTGGCAGGAAAAACACTGAACACAACTATAGCACATGTGTGGCAAGAGGAGGACAACACTGAACACAACTCGAACACTTGTCCTTAGAGAAGGACAACAATGAACACAACTATAGCACATGTGTGGAGGAGGACAACACTGAACACAACTATATACATGTGTAAGGGAGAAGACAACACTGAACACAACTATAGCACATGTGGCAAGAGGAGGACAACACTGAACACAACTATATACTTGTCGTGCAGAGGACAACACTGAACACAACTATAGCACATGTAGCAGCAAGAGGAGGACAACACTGAACACAACTATAGCACATGGCAAAAGAGAGACAACACTGAACACAATTATATCTTGTGTAGAAGGACAACACTGAACACAGCTATAGCACATGTGGCAAGAGGAGGACAACACTGAACACAACTATAACACTTGTGGAGAGAAGGACAACACTGAACACAACTATAGCACATGTGGCAAGAGGGAAGACAACACTGAACTCTACAACATGTGGCAAGAGGAGGACAACACTGAACATAACTAGCATGTGTGGCAAGATGGGGACAACACTGAACCTTAATACCATGTGGCAAGAGGAGGACAACACTTAACACAACTACAGCACATGTGTAAGGAGGACAACATTGAACACAAATAAAACACTTGTGGCAAGAGGAGGACAACACTGAACACAACTATAACACATGTGGCAAGAATAGGATAACAATGAACACAACTATAACACTTGTGGCAAGAGGAGGACAGCACTTAACACAACTATAACACATGTGAAGGACAACACTGAACACAACTATAACACTTTTGGCAAGAAGGACAAAACTGAACATAACTATAACTTGTGGCAAGAGAGGACAACACTGAACAACTATAGTACATTGTAGGAACAAGGACAACACTGAACACAAATATAGCACATGTGTAATGGGGAAGAAAACTGAAACCTGATTGTAACTTGTGGTAAGAGGAGGACAACACTGAACAACTATAGCACATGTGGCAAGATGAGGATAACACTGAACACAACTATAACACTTGGCAGAGAGAGGACAACACTGAACACAACTCTAGCACATGTTGCAAGAGGAGAACATTGAACACAAATAAAAATCTTGTGGCAAGGGAGGACAACACTGAACAACTATAACACATGTGGCAAGAGGAGGACAACACTGAACACAACTATAACATGTGGAGAGGAGGATAACTGAACCACAACTCCGGAGGATAACACTGAACACCAACTCTAGCACACACTGCTTGTAGGGAGAACAACACTGAACCTAGCTATAACACTTGTGTGAAAGGACAACCACTGAACACAAATATGGCACACATGTGTGTGTGGCAAGAGGGAGGAATACACTGAACACAACTATAACACTTTTTGTGGCAAGAAAGGACTACACTGAACACCAACTAGCACATGTGGCAAGAAAGGACAACACAGGCACAACTATAGCACATGAGGGGGTAACAGGAGGACAACACTGAACAAATATAACACTTGTGAAAGCAGAGAGGAGGACAACACTGGAACACAACTATAGCACATGTGCTTAGAGAGGACACACTGAACACAACTATAACACTTGTGTGAAGCAAGAAAGTTAAACTGAGCATACTTCCTGGCACATGTGTGAATGGAACAGCCTGAACACAACTAACACTTGTGACAAGAGAGACAACACTCTGCCTAAATATAACACATGTGTGGGGACAACGTGGAACATCAAACACTTGTGGCAAGAGGAAAGCTTATGAACACAAACTATAACACATGTGTGGCAAGAGAGATAACACTGAACACAAACCATAACACTTGACTGGCATGAGGAGGACAACACTGAACAACTACAAGCACATAGCAGCAAGAGAGAAAGGACAACACTGAACCTAACTATAGCACGTAGCAACAAGAAAGAACAACCTGGAACACAACTATAACACATGTGGCAGGAGGACACTTACTGGGCACAATTATAACACTTGTGGCAAGAGAAGGACAACACTGAACACAAAATATAGCACATGTGTGGCAAGAGGAGGACCTTTTTGAATCCAGCCTGTACTTAATGACAGAGAAGGACAACACTGAACACAAACTATAGCACATGTGTGGCAGGGGGAAGGACAAAAAACTGAACTAACTATAGCATGTGGAGACAGCAGGAGGACAACTTTGGAGTCCTGAAATGCTGTACTTGTGGCAAGAGAGGACAACACTGAACACAACTATAACACTGACAGAGGAGGACAATATAACACAAACTACAACACATCAGCCAAGGAGGACAACGTGAACCTAAAATAAAACACTTGTGGCAAAGAGGAGGAATGGCACTGAACACAGCATAACACATGTGGCAAGTGGAGGATAACAATGAACCTACTTATAACACTTGTGGCAAAGAGGAGGACAGCACTTATACAACTATAACACATGTGGCAAGAGAAGGAAGGACAACACTGAACACAACTATAACACTTGTGGCAAAGAGGACAACACTGAACACAACTATAACACTTGCATGGCAAGAGAAGGACAACGTGAACACATAAATAAGAAAACACTTGGCAAGAGGAGGACAACACTGAACCTGCTTCTCACATACTATAACAAGAGGAGACCATACTAAGACACACTTCTTAAGCACATACTTCAGCGAGAGAAGTTATACTAGAACCCACAACTACCATTTTATGCTTAGCGAAGAAAGGACCTTTAGAAACTACTTCACTTTTAATGACGAAGGAAGACAACACTGAACACAACTATAGCACATGTGTGAAAGGACAACACTAGAGCACAACCTATAGCTCATGGAACAACAGGAGGACAACACTGAACTAAAATACTCTTACTTGTGACCAAGGCGGACAACACTTAACATATATCACATGTGGCAGAGGAGGACAACATTGAACACAAATAAAACACCCAATGACAAGAGGGGACAACACTAAACACAACTAACACGTAACCCAACTAAGGGAGGATATTACTGAACACAAGTACTCACCCGCCCTTTGAGGAACAACACTGAACACCAACTTCTACTTAAATGTAGGAGGAGATACTTACTGAACAACTATAACTGCTGCTGTGAGGATGTACTAGTTCTTCTCTTTATGTGTGTAGGAAGACAACACTGAACACAACTTCTGCAGCACACCATAGCCGAGAGAATACTTGAGCCTAACTCGAACACTTAATCACTGAGAAGGACAACAATGAACACAACTATAGCACATGTGTAGAGGAGGACAACACTGAACAAAACTATAGCACCATGTGGCAAGAGGAAGACCTTACTGAACACAACTATATAGCACATGTGGCAGAGGAGGACAACACTAGAACACAACTATAACACTTGTCGCACGAGAAGGACAACACTGAACTGCAACTATAGCACATGTGTGGCAAGAGGGAGGACAACACTGAGACACAACTTCCTGGCACATGTGGCAAAAGGAAGACAACACTGAACACAATTATAACTCTTGTGGCAAGAAAGGACAACCTGAACACAACTTCATAGCACATGTGTGAGAGGACAACACTGAACCTTCACTGCTGTGGCAAGAGAGGGACAACAATGAACACAATATAACACATGTGGCCAAGAGAAGACAACCACTGAACACAACTATAACACTTGTGGCAAAGAGAGGACAACATGAACAATGCTTCATAACATATGTGGCAAGATGAGGACAACCTGAACACAACTATAACACTTGTGGCAAGAGGAGGACAACACTTAACACAACTACAGCACATGTGTGAAGGGGGACAACAGTGAACACAAATAAAACATAATGGCAAAGAGGAGACAACCTGTGGGACACAACTATAACACATGTGGCAAAGAATAGGATAACAATGAACACAACTAACTGCTGTGGCAAGAGGAGGACAACACTTTCTTCTTCTACTTACATAGCCGAAGAAGGAATAGCTTACGAACACAACTATAACACTTGTGGCAAGAGAAAGGACAAGCAGAACATAACTATAACCTTGTGGCAAAGAGAAGGACAACACTAAAGACACAACTATAATTACGTACTGGCAAAATGAGGGATATACGGAGACACCATCTGGCACACTTCTTGGCAATAGGAAAAACACAAGAACACAATTGTGGCCTTGTGGCTTGAGAGGAGGACAACACTGAACTTAACTATAGCACATGTGGCAGAATGGGATAACACTAGACAAACTATAACACTTGTGGCAAGAGAAGAATAACACACCCATTACTCAGCACACATGTTTGCAAGAGAAGAACATTGAACACAAATAAAAATCTTGTGGCGAGAGGACAACACTGAACACAACTATAACACATGTGTGAGGAGGACAACTAGACACACTTCTCATATGTGGCCAGAGGAGGATGCCTGAACCACAACTCAGCACATGTGGCAAGAGAGGACAACACTGAACACAACTATAACACTTGTGGCAAAGAGAAGGACAACCACTGAACACAAATATAACATGTGAGAGAGGAGGAATCTGAACAACTATATACTTGTGTAAAGAGAAAGTTAACACTGAACCTAGCTACAAAGCTGTAAGCAGAAAGGACAACAGGCACAACTTCTACTTTTACAGGGCAACAGGAGGACAACCTGAACACAAATACTTGCCAGCCCAGCGAAAGAGGGAGGACAACACTGAGCACAACTATAGCACACTCTTGAAAGGACACACTGAACACAACTACTTGGCCGCCGAGAGGAGGACCACTTGAGACGTGACTATAGCACATGGCCAGATGAGACCTAGGCAGCTACCACTTACTTGGCAAGCCGAGGAGACAACACTCCAGCACAAATGGCACATGTGGCAAGAGGAGGGGACAACGTGAACCTGAAAAAAACACTTGTGGCAAAGAGGAGAAAACACTGAACCCTTTCTAACACATGTGACAGGAGATAACACTGAACACTTCACTAACACTTATTAGCAAAGGAGGACAACACTGAACACAACTATAGCACACCCACTTAAAAGGACAACACTGAGAGCACAACTACACTTTACACATATCAGCAAAGGACAACTGAACACCACTTCACCCTTTATGCTGGCAGAGGAGAAAAACACTGAACACAACTATAACACTTGTGGAAAGAGGACAACATTGAACCTAGTATAGCACATGTGTGAGGGAAGGTTCAAAACCAGAGCACAACTATAGCTGCCAGTAGCAGGGACAACACTAGTTCATTCTCCATACTTGGCAAGAGGAGGGACAACACCTGAACACAACCCCTCACTTACTTAGCATAGGAGGACCAACACTTAACCTGCTTCTAGCACATGTGGCCAAGGGAGGACAACAGTGAACCTAAATATCCATACTTGTGGCAGAGGAGGTTAACACTGAACACAACTATAACAACACGTAATGGCCAAAACGGAATAAAATGAACCTAGCTATAACACTTGTGGCAGGAGGACAACATAACACCTGACGCTATATAACACATGTGTGAAGGACAACGCTAAGACACAACTATAACACTTGACTGAGAAGGACAACACTGAACTACACTTCTTGTGGTAGAAAGGACCTTACTGAGAACCACAGCTATGGCCCCACCTATGACTTGAGGAAGACAACTGAACACAACTACCAACACTTGTGACAGGGAGGACAACACTGAACGTAACTATGTCACATGTGTGACAAGATGAGACCTTATGAACACAACTATGACACTTGTGGCAAGGGAGGACAACACCATACAACTACTTACATGTGGCAGAGGAGATTCTGTGAACCTGGCCTATAGCTGCTTGTGGCAAAAGAGGGATAGCACTGCTGCTTTCTGCACTTACATGTGAGTAAGAGAGGACAACACTTGAACACAAGTATAACACTAATAGCAGAAAGGACAACACTGAACGCAACTATATGGAAATGTGTTAAAGAGAGACTACTTTTCGAACCACAACTATAACGCTTGTGGCAAGAGAAGGATATTTACTGAACTGCTTCATACCATGTGGCAAGAGAAGACAACACTAGACAACTATACACATGTGACAAAGAAGAGGACAACACTAATTTCCTAACTTCTTGCCATCTGAAAGGACCACTTCAGACACAACTATAGCACATGTGGTAAGAGGAGGACAACACTGAACTGCTTCTCTTACATATGAAGGTAACCACAAACCCCAATTACCCTGCTCATGCTTGAAAGAACCACTGAAACGCTACCGCACATGTGGCAGAGGAAGACAACACTGAACCTTCTATATGTACTTGAGCAGAGAGGGGGCCACTTTAGGGCAATAACTATAGCATATCATGGCAAGATAAGGGTGTACTGAAACACAACTATAACACTTGTGTAAGAGAGGACAACCATAACCACCTTCAGCACATGTGTAGAGAGGACAAAGCTTATTGAACACAAATAAAGCACTTGTGGCAAAGGGGAGGACAACACTGAACATAACTATAACACATGTGTAAAGAATAGGATTAACAATGAACAACTATAACACTTGTGGCAAGAGGAGGACAACACTGCTACAACTATAACACATGTGGCAAGAGAAGACAACACTGAACACAATATAACACTTATTGACGAAGAAGGACAAAACTGAACATAACTACCTTACTTGTATGGAGGACACTGAACACAACTATAAGGTACATTTGGCACGAGAGAGAGGATAACTGAACACAAATATAGCACGTGTGGCAATAGGAAGAAAACACTAGACCGTTGTAACCACTTATGGCAAGGGAGATAACCTGAACAACTATGGCACGTAATGGCAGATGAGACAACACTGAACACAACTATAACACTTGTGACAAAGAGGATAACACTGAACACAACTATAGCACCATAATTGCAAGAGGAAAGAACATTGAACACAAATAAAACACTTGTGGCAAGAGGAGGACAACACTGAACACAGCTATAACACATGTGGCAAGAGGAGGATAACACTAGACTTTTATTTCCTAGCTGCCAGCCAAGGGGAACCATCTGCAACTATAACACTTGGCAGCAGGAGAGAGGACAACACCTGAACATAACCTCTTTGTCGTGTAATGGGGAAAACCTGAATACCATAACTATAGCACATAACCTTGCGAAGACAACACACCTAGTTTCTATTTCAGCACGGCATGTGGCTTGAGGAGGACAGCTTTACTGAACACAATTCTGCTTACTTGTGACGAAAGGACAACACTGAACACAAATAACACATGTGGTAAAGAGGAGGACAACACTGAATAACTATAACACTTGGCTGGCGAAAGGACCTTCGCAGAACACCTTCTCTTTGTATGTGACAAAGGGAAGGACAAAACAGGCTTTAGCTTCCTGGCATATTATATGGGGCAGCTTGGGAGACAACCTGATGCAATGTAACACTTGTGTGACAGAGGACAACACTAACGACACAACTACCACTTACTTGCGGCAAGGGAGACAGCCTTAACACAACTTCTACAACCCTGTGGCAAAGAGGAAGTTATTAGGCTGAAATAAGCCACTTTAATGGCAGGAGGACAACACTGAACACAACTTATAACACATGTGGCAGAGTGGGGATAACAAATGAACCTAACTTCTCTTTTACTTAGCCAAAGGGAGGACAACTTAACACAACTACCAACACATCATGCTTTAAGAAAGGGACAACACTGAACTTCTTCACTAACCTTGCTTTGGCGAGAGGACAACACTGAACACAACTATAACACTTGTGGCAAGAGAGGACAACGTGAACTGAATCGTACTGTGGCAAAGGGAGAGACTGACACTAGACACAACTACTGCCTTGTGGCAGAGGACAACACTGAACACAACTACATAGCACATCAACCAGCAAGAAGAACAACCTAGAACCTAACTATAGCACATGTGGCAAGAGAAAGGACCATGCCAGGCACAACTATAGCACATGTGTAGAGAGGAGGCAACCTGTTCCTAACTATAGCACATGTGAGAGAAAAAGGACAACACTGGAGCACAACTATAGCTCATGAACAACAGGGACAACACTGAACCTAAATACTTGCATGCAAGGGGCGGACAACACTTAACAAACACATCACATAGCCGGGGAGATAACGACAAGACACAAATAAAACACTTGTAGCAGGGAGGACAACACTAAACACAACTATAACACATGTGTGAGAGAGAGGATAACACTGAACCTAAATGCAACACTTAATGACAAGAGAAGGACAACCACTGAACGCAACTATAGCAAATGTGGCCAGGGAGGGGATCAACACTGAACCTGGCTGCTTGGCAACACAGAAGGACAACACTGAACACAACTATAAGCACATGTGTGTGTAAGAGAATAACCTATGAATTTCCCTGTATAGCACATGTGGCCAAGAGGAGGACAACACTGAACACCAGCCTCGAACACTTGTCGCACAGAGACCAGCAATGGTACCTAGCTATAGCACATGTGGCAAGAGGAGACAACCACTGAACAAACTACTATAGCACATGTGGCAAGGAAGACAACACTGAACTGGCCTGCAAGCACATATGGCCAGAGGAGGGACAGCACTGAACTGCTTCACTGCTTGTCGCACGGAAAGGACAACACTGAACTTCACTTCTAGCACATGTGGCAAGAGGGAGGACAACACTGAACACAACTATAACATATGGCCAAGAAGGCGCACTGAACACAATTATAACTCTTGTGGCACGAGGATAACCTGAACACAACTATAAGCACATGTGGCAAGGGACCAACACTGAACACAACTTCACGCTATGGCAAAGAGAGGGACCTTAATGAACACAACTAACACATGTGGCAAGAGGGCAGCACTGAAACACAACTATAACACTTGAGCAGAGAGGAGGACAACACTGAACGTAACTATAACATATAATGTGGCAAGATAGAGTTAACACTGAACACAATATAACACTTGTAACCAAGAGGAGGATGACATAACACAACTTTCAACACATGTGGCAAGGGGAATAGCAACAAGAACACAAAATAAAACACTTCAATGGCAAGAGGAGGACCTTGCTAGACACAACTATAGCACATGTGGCAGAATAGGATAACAATGAACACAACTATAACACTTGTGTAGAGGAGGACAACATAACACAACTATAACACATGTGGCAAAGAGGACAACTGACTACAAACTATAAGCACTTGTGACAAGAAGGACAAAACTGAACATAACTATAACATGTGAGAAGGACTTGTGCACAGAACACAAACTATAATTGCATTTGACAAACAAGGACAACACTGAACACAAATATAACATGTGGCAATAGGGAAAACCTGGACTGGTGTAGCTTGCACAATGACAAGGGAGGGACAACTGCAGACTTAACTATAGCGCACGTAATGGCGGACAGGATATACATTTAAACCTATAACTTTACTTATTGACAAGAGAAGGACAAACACTACAGACACAGCTCTAGCACATGTTGCAAGAGGAGAAAGAACATTGAACACAAATAAAAAATCTTGTGGCAAGGAGGACAACACTGAACCACCAACTATAACACAACAGCAAGCAGGGAGGCCAACCTGAACCCCAGCTCTCTTTGTGTGGCAAGAGAGGAGGGATAACACTGAACGCTCCTGGCACATGGCAGGGAGGATAGCACTTGAACAGCTTCTCTTCTTGGCAGCAGCAAGAGAAGGACAACCTGGACAGGCCACTCCTTTGTAATGTGAGCAAGGAGAATACACTGAACACAACTAACACTTGTGGCAAGAGAGGACAACACTGAACACCTTCTTTATGTGTGAGAAAGGACAACACTGAGCTTCCTTTATAGCACATGGGGCAACAGAGGATAACACTGAACACAAATATAACACTTGTGGCAGAGGAGGACAACCTGAACCTATTCATAACACATGCTGGCAAGAGAGGACACACACTGAACACAACTATAACACTTGTGGCAGGGGGATATATAGAACATGCTACATGTGGCAAGATGAGACAACACTGAACCACAGCCATAACACTTGGCGACAGAGGAGGACAACACTCAACACAAACCTGGCATGTGGCGGAGGACAGCATTGAACTCAAATAAAAACTGCTTGTGGCAAGAGGAGGGAAAACACTGTGAACTACATGTGACAAGGAGGATAACACTGAATTATAACATGGCAGCAAGAGGAGGAACCAGCCTGAACACAACTATAGCACATGTGGCAAAGAAAGGACAACCTGAACCTAACTTCTCTTTTGTCACAACAAAGAAGATTAACACTAGACTAACTATAAGCATCATGGCAAGAGGAGAAAAGCACTGGGAGGCCTACTTCTGTGGAAGGAAAGGGACAACATTGAACACAATTATAGCACATGTGGCCAAGGGAAGGGACAAAACTGAACTTCCTTCATAAGCACATACAGGAGACATGGGAGACCAACACTAAGACCTCACGTCTGTACTTGTGTGGCAAAGAGGAGGGGACAACACTGAACACAACTATGTGCAGTAACCCAAGGAGGGAGGACAACCTTAACTTCTTCTGGCATGGTGGCGGGGGACAGCAGTGAACCTAAATGAAACACTTGTGACAGGGAGGACAACACTGAACACAAATATAACATGTGGCAAAGAGCAGGATGCGTGTTCCTTCTTTTACTTGTGGCAAGAGAGGACAACATAACACAACTATAACACATGTGGCAAGAGAAGGATAACACTGAACACAACTATAACACTTGTGGCAAGAGAACCATACTGAACACAACTATATTGCCAGTGATGAGAAGGACAACCTGAACCTAACTACTGCAGCACATAACAGGAAGTAACACTGAACACAACTACTAACACTTGTGGTAAGAGGAGGACAACACTGAACGTAACTATCACATGGCGATAAGATGGGGACAACACTAGTTTCTTCCTGAAGCCTTGTGACAGAGAGGAGGACAACACTAAACCTGGCTTCTCAACACATAATGTGGCGGGGAGGATAACAATGATTTGCTACTATAACACTTATTGACAGGGAGGACAACCTTAACACAACTACAACACATATAGGTGAGGACAACACTGAATTACAAATTATAACACTTGTGGCAAGA